>NW_006408546.1:14166730-14169993 GCF_000296735.1 Chrysochloris asiatica | reverse complement strand
TTCAGCTTCCTGAGCCAGGTCTGCAAGAGGACTCGAGATGCCCAGGTGAATGGGCTGCACCTGGAAAAGGATTAGGGAGGATGGGTTTTTTTGTCTATAGAACAAAGAACTGTGAAGTAGCTAAGATGTTTTTAGTTAATCCTTTGGAGAAAGGCTTGACCTTGCAACCTTTAGTCTTAGGCTTAAGGAAAATATCACATTTATCTGTGGATTATCAAAGGCTCCGTGTATTAATTTAATATATATATAACTGAATATTAAGATGAAAGCAATTTGTCATTAACTGCCAGTGGCAGCATTTGTTACACTCGGGCCTATAGGGCCTCGAACCTCTGACCAGTCTTACACGGTCCGCAACAACTTGGATCCACAACCACCCCCATGGAAGTAACAACAAAGAAATCAAATGATATAGAGTATTGAGCAAACCTACTGCGAAAGACCTCTTTAAAGAGTTTAAGAGCTAAAATGTCACTTTCAGGACTAAGGTTCACCTGATGCAAAATATGGAATTTTCAACTACCTCATATACATATGAAAAGTGAACAATGAAGACCTAAGAAGAATTAATGAATTTGAATTATAGTGTTGGCAAAGAATATTAAATATATCATGGACTGTATGATCCTATCAATTGATACAGAAAAAGCATTTGACAAAATCCAACAATGATTCCTAATAAAAATACTCAGCATAATAGGAATAGAAGGGAAATTCCATAACATAATTAAGGACATATATACAAAAACAACAGAGTTCTGGTGCAGCACTACTGGATAATCACTGGACTGCTAATCACATGGTTGGCAGTTCAAATCCACCAGTCATTCCTCAGAGACCCTATACAGGGTTGCTATGAGATGGCACAGACTTGACAGCACTTAGCAACAACATATAAAACTAACAGTCAACATTAGTCGCAACTGAAAGAAACAGAAAGCCATTCTCCTTGTGAATGAGAACCAGACAAGTATGCCCTATATCATCACATTTATTCTGTATAATATTGGAAGTCTTAGAGCAGTAAAGCAAGAAAAGGAAGTTAAAGGCATCCAAATTGTCCCAATATGGCACAGTAAGATCAGAACTAGACTGCTAACTGCATGGTCAGCAATTCAAACCCACCAACTGCTCCTTGAAAACCCTATACAGGGTCACTAAGAGTCAGAACTAACTTGAGGGCACTTAACAACAAATTGACAAAAAAGAAGTAAAACTCTCTCTACTTTCAGGTGATATGATCTTATACATAGAAAACCCCAAAGATTCAGCAAGAGAATTATTGTCAATTTGTTGGAAGAGCCAGCAAATTGTCAGGGTACAGAATCAATATACTAAAGTCAGTGGAATTCCTTTATACTAACTAATAAAGAGACCTAAGAAAAGGAAATCAGGAAAACATACCATTTACAACAGCCACCAAAAGAGGAAATGTTGTTGTTGTTAGGTACTGGCGAGTCAATCCTGACTCATAGCAACCCTGTATAGGGTTTCTAAGGAGTGATTGGTGAACTTGAGCCACCGACCTTACAGTCCAGCACATTAACCCACAGTGCCATACCAGGATTCCAAAAGATTAAATACTTAAGAATAAATCTAACCAGAGAAACAAATGACCTATACAAAGAAAACTACAAAACACTGCTATAAGAATTCATAAAAGGTCTACAAAAATGGAAGAATATACCATGATCATGGATAAGAAGACTTAACATTGCAAAAATGTCAATACTACTGAAAGTGATCTATAGAAAAAGTGCTAAAATGCCTGTCCACATCCATGGTTGATGACAATATTGAATATGAAATTATTCTGTCGAACAGACAAGTGACAGTAGATTATGTTGCAAATCATTTGCAAATCAGTCATGTCTCTGCCTATAAAGCAATACATGGCAGACTTGGTTTTCAAAAGTTTGTGTGAGATGGGTGCCAAAACAACTCCCAGAAGAGCATAAACAGAGGTATTTGGACATCTGCAAACAAAATTTGGACTGATATTCAAAGGAAGGTAAAAGTTTCTTTAAAAAAAAAAATCATTGCTGCTGAAAAGACATAGATTCATCACTACAAACCTAAGGATAAATCACCAACCAAGAAAAAGTTCAAAAATTAACCATCAACGGGGAAATCGATGCTTATAGTTTCCTGGGATTATCAAGGGCCAGTATTGGAACACTATCAGGAAAAGGTTCAATGATTAACAGAGCTTGTTACAGTGAGATACTCACTGAAGAACTGAAGACTAAACTTCTAATTAAATCCAAGAGTTGTGATCTTGCATGACAATGTACATCTACATATCTCTGCCCACACTAATGTGTGACATTCTGCAAAAACTTCATTTTTAGGTGTTAAAACATCCTGCCTATAGTCCTGATCTTGTGCCATCGGACTTTCACCTATCTGGTCCTTTGAATGCAGCCTTTCAAGGATGAAGACTTACCTCTGATGAAGAAGTGAAGACAGTGGTGCATTTGGGGCTCGAAGCTCAGCCTAAAGCATTTTTTCATAAGGGAATACATAAACTTGTTGACAAATAGATAAATTTTATATAAAAGCAATGAGATTCTGTCAAAATCATATATTTGTCTTTTCTAAAAGTTGATTAAAATAAATACCACAACCAAAGTATGGATAATTCTCAACTCACACTGTAGATCAGTGGAACAGAATTTAGAACACAGAAGCAAATCCGGCCCTCTATGGTCAACTGATCTATGACAAAGGGCCAAAATATATTAAATGGGAAAGAGATAGTCTCTTCAACAACTACTACAGGCAAAACTGGAAATCTATTTGCAGAAGAATGAAACAAGACCATATTTCAAACCATATATAAAACAAAGTCAGCATTGATTAAAGACCTAAATATAAAACCTAAACCTAAAAGATCAATGAAATAATAGGGACAAATTAGGGGCTCTTATTAGCGTAGTGGTTACGAATTGGGTTGTGAACCGAAAGGTCAGCAGTTCGAAACTACCAGCTGTTCCACAGGAGAAAGATGAGGCTTTATGCTTCTGTAAAGATTTACAGCCTCAGAAACCCTGTACAGAGTCGCTATGAGTCGGAACCGAATCCACGGCACATAACAACAACATACATGGCATACATCATAAACTATCAAACATAACTGAAAACACACAAACAAAAGACAAAACAGATGACTGGAATCTCCTGAAACTTAGACACTTTATGTGCATCAAAAAGATTTCACCAAACATTCAAAAAGAGAACCTATAGATTGGGGAAAAAAATTA
>NW_006408546.1:14155714-14166371 GCF_000296735.1 Chrysochloris asiatica | reverse complement strand
TAGCACTGTCAATATTCTCCTCCAACACTATAACTCAAAAACATCATTATCATAGAACGAATTAATTTCTAAAATTTAGGCAAAACTTTCAACAAGAAAAAAACAAATAACGCAATTTAAAAATGATCAGAGGACATGAATAGACATTTCACTGAAGAAGACAGACATTCAAGCAACCAAAGAGCATATGAAGAAATTCTTGTGATCATGAGCCATTGTTGTTGTTGTTAGGTGCCATCAAGTCGGCACCGATTCATAGCAACCCTATGCACAACAGAACAAAACACTGCCCAATCCTGTGCCAACCTCACTACTATTGCCACGCTTGAGTCCATCGATGCTGCACCTTGGCCAATCCATCTCACTGGGGGTCTTCCTCTTTTTCTCTGACACTCCACCTTACCAAACATGATATATTTCTCCAATGACTGGTCCCTCCTGACAATATGTCCAAAGTATGAGAGACGCAGTTTGGCCATCCTGGCCTCCAAGGAGCACTCTGGCTGCACTTCTTCCAAAACAGATCTATTGGTTCGTTTGGAAGCCCATGGTACTGTCAATATTCTCCTTCAACACCATAACTCAAAAGCATTGATTCTTCTATGGCCTTCCTTATTCACTGTCCTTTGTTGCAAACATATCTATGAATGTGGTGGAGCATACAGGGTACAAAATTATGAAAACTCCCTAGATATTATCAAACACCTTGAGGAAATGAGTTGCTGGGTCTGGGGGCTCAGGACCATGGTCTCAAGGGACAGCACTTACCTAAGGAAAAACTTCAGGTGGGTTGGGAAGGAGGGTGGACTGGAAACAAAAATCACAGAGAGGATTACTGTTAACACAGGATAACGGTTGTTGCATGGAGGAGATTGCAATCATTTAACTAAAATGAAGGGTATGATTTCTTGAATGCAAAACTGATGATCTGTGAACCTTCAGTTCACAGTAAAAAGTATATATAAATAGACTTTTTTCTACAGGGTCACTATGAATCACAATTGACTCCATGGCATATATATATATATACCATGGACTGTCAAAAACATGACAAATCTGTGCTTGAAGAAGTACAGCCAGAATGCTTCATGAGAGCAAGAATGGTGACAGTTCATCTATGAACTATCTAAGGAAGGACTTGTCCCTGGAGAAAGACATCTTGCTTGGTAAAGTAGAAGGTCAGCAAAAAAGAGGAAGACCCTCAACAAGATATATTGACACAGTGGATTGAACAATGGGCTCAAACATACAAACGATTGTAGAGATGGTGCAGGACCTAGAGTGTTTCATTGTATTGTACATGGGGTCACTCTGAATCAAAAGCAGCTGGATGGCAACTAACAACAGCAGAAGGATCATGCATATTTCAACCACCCTCTCCTGGGCCCCTCCCCCAAAATGGGGAACTGATACTCTTTCTTACACTCCCCCTTTGCCAGACCAGTTCCCACTTACTTTGATCATAGGGTTATTTCAAGCCTTTTGACAATTCTTGCCTTCAGCTAACCTCTCTAGGCTGAGTTGATGCTTTCCTCTGACTTCCACAGTGCCCACATTAACCTACATCACAATCTGCATCACTTGAGTTGTCATTATCATTTTATGTCCTTCCCCTCTCATTCAAAGGAGCTCTGGTAGTGTAGTGGTTAAGAGTTAGGCTGCTAACCTCAAGGTCAGCAGTTTGAAATTACCAAGTGTTCCATGGGAGAAAGATAAGGGTTTCTCCTCCCTCAAATATTTACAGCCTTGGAAACCCTATACAGGGTCGCTATGAGTTGGAACCAATTCCACGACACACTACCACCACCACCTCTCACTCAACTATGATCTCTTCAAGAACAGGGACCATGCTTTATGTGTTCTGTGTGCTCAGAGCCCACAAAAGTGCCTACTGATGTAAAGTGCCATCAAGTCTATTTTAACTCATAGCAACCCTGCATGGGGTTCCCCTGTTGGATTTGAACCACTGACCTTGAGGTTAGCAGTCCAGTGCTTATCCTACAGCACCACACCAGTATATTGTCAATGTTGTTCTTGCTAAGTTCCAATTCATAGCAACCTTGTATGTGGTTTCCGAGGAGCAGCTGGTGGGTTTCAACTGCTGATCTTGTGATTCAAAGTCCAGTGCTAATCCTACAGTGCCACACTAAGAATTCACACCAGTATATTACATTATTAATATTAAAATATAGTAATATATTTCACTGATTTTTTACAAAGATGACAAGGTAATTTAACAATGAAAGAACATCTTTTCAACAACTGATATTGGAATCATTGAATATACAGAGAAAAATAAACTCTAATTCCTACTTTATGTCATATACAATGGATTATAGTTCTAAAAGAAAAAGGTTAAGCTGTAAAACTTTTAAAAGAAAGCATAGGGGAAAAATTTCATGACCTTAAACAAGGCTTAAAAAAAATTAATCATCATATAAGAAAAAATTAATTGTATTCTATCAAAAAATTTTAATTTACTCATAAAAAGACATTGTTAAGAAAATGAAAATGGAGACATAATTTTTAAAGCTTCAAAAGTATGCATTTTTCTACAGATAATTTCTTTAAATAAATTTCAACTGCCACTCTCAGACCTAATACCCTTCATTCTAACTTCCTCTATGGGTCAAAGTCTTGCTCCCATGTCTTCCAGTCTCACTAAACATCATTTTGGCCAAGAACAACCTTATCTGTTTTATTTCTTTATTTTTGCTTCTTTTTCCACTGGAGATTAGAAGATAAAAACAGAGGAGAGATAATTTTTAACATTCTTCTTGACTTCTTAAAAGCCATGTTTGTCTCTCTTCCAATCAAGTAAAAAGGCAACATTTGGCAGACACATTTTTACATAAATATGCAACTACAATTGTTTTGTCACACACAGTTTTAATATAACGTAACTGAGTATTTTTTAAAAAAAGAGGATCAAAGTAGATATTGAATGCAAAAATGCTTTCTAAACTGTGAGACATATATAAAGTGGTTCAGACTTTAATAAACATGTCGAGGCGATTCCGACCCATACGACCCTGTATAGGGTTTCCAAGAAGCAGCTGGTGAGCTTGAACTGCCAACTTAGAAGTTCAAACGGATTTGCAGCCTGGTGCATTAACTCAGTGCCACACCAGGGCTCCAATAAATATAGCATAGTAAATATTCTAACCACTACTTCTCTGTCCGTTTTCCATACTGTGGTGTCTTGTGCGTTGCTGTGATGCTGAAAGCTATGCCACTGGTATTTAAAATACCAGCAGGGTCACCCTTAGTGGACAGGTTTCAGTAGAGCTTCTAGACTAAGGCAGACTAGGAAGGAGATTACTTCTAAATGGTTGCACACTGAAAACCATATGAAAAGCAGTAGGACATTGTCAAATATAATGCTGGAAGATGAGCATTTGAATTACAATGTTAGAGAAGAATATTGAACGTATTATAGACTGCCAGAACAAGCAAATCTGTCTTGGAAAAAGTACAACCAGAATGCTACTTAGAAGTGATGATGGCAAGACTTCATCTCTCATACTTTGAACATATTGTTAAGAAGGACCAGTCACTGAAGAAGAACATCCTATTTGGAAAAGTGGAGAGTCCGTGAAAAAGAGGAAGACCTCCAATGAGATGGACTGACAATGGCAGCAACAATGGGCTCAGACATAACAACTGCATTTTGCTCTGCTGTGCATAGGATCACTATGAGTCAGAACCAACTCAATGGTACAACAACAGATACTCTAAGAGGCTCTCATTCTATAATACCCTAGATCCTGGATAACCTTGAACAAATAGAAAACTTAATCCGTTATTAGACTCTCCAGAAAGGTAGAAACATCTCAAAGAGAAAAAATACAGCAAGTTAAACCTGTTGTTGTTGTTGTTAAGTGCCATAGAGTCTAACACTGTACAGAGTTTCCAAGGAACAGGTGGTGAGTTTGAACCACCAACCCTGCAGTTCAAACCAACCTTGTAGTCAAGTACTTATCATACAGCACCAGGTAATTAGTAAGTAAGCACAAAAGGCTGCTCTGATTGACAATGTTGACATTGCTAACATCAAATCTGCTATTCTGAACTTGAGGGTTGGATTTATTAAGGCTGAGCCTGAGATTCCAGCATAATTCTAGAAGTCTCAAAATAATATAGTGCTTCCAGATCAGTCATACACCTTGATTCCTAGAAGATACAAAGAAAAACCCTCTTTGGAAAATCTATCCCTGATACAGGACACTAGGAGTCCCAGACATTCTTGTTGTTAGATGCTGCTGAGTCGATTCCAACTCATAGTAACTCTGCACTACTGAATGAAACATTACCCAATCCTGCACCAGCCTCACAACTGTTACACCAGAGCCCATTGCTGCGGCCACTGTGAAAATCCATCTAATTGAGAGGCTTCCAATGTTTCGTTGAACTTCCACTTTACCAAGCATAATGTCCTTCTCCAGAGACTGGTTCTCCTGATAGTATGCCTAAAGTATGAGAGAAAAAGTTTCACCATCCTGGCTTCTGTGGAGCATTCTGGCTGTACTTCTTCCAACATAGATTTGTTTGTTCTTTTGCCAGTCTATGTCCTTTCAATATTCTTCTCCAACACCATAAGGAGCTCTGGTAGCATAGTGGTTACGAATCCATCTGCTAATCTCACAGTCAGCAGTTCGACTACCAGCTATTCCGCAAGAGAAAGATGAGGCTTTCTGCTCCTGTAAAGATTTACAGCCTCAGAAACCCTGTACAGGATCGCTATGAGTTGGAACCGACTCCACAGTACATAACAACAACAAAAACACCATAATAGAAATGCATCGGTTCTTCTATGGTTTTCCTTATTCATTGTCCAACTTTCACACACATATAAAGCTATTGAAAAAACCATGGATCTGATCTAAGCCTGATCTAGCATAACTAAGTCCTCAAAATGATACTGTTGCTCTTCTTGAACACTTTCAAGAGGTATTGTGCAGTAAATTTTTCTAATGCAATATATCATTAGATTTCTTTACTGAAGCTTCCATGATTGTTGATTGTGGATCCAAGCAAAATGAAATATCTTATGACTTCAACCTTTTCTCCATTTATCATGTCACTATTCATTTGTCCATTTGTGAGGTTGTTTGTTTTATTTACATTGAGGTGCAATCCATACTGAAGGTTGTAGCCATTAATCTTCATCAGTAAGGATTTTAAGTCCTCTTCACTTTCAGCAAACAAGGTTGTATCATCAGCATATCAATTGTTAAAGAGTCTTCCTACAATCTCGATGCCACATTCTACTTCAGCTTCTTGGATTATGTTCTCAGCATACAGATAGAATAAATATGGCAAAATAATACAGCCCTTGTTCACAACTTTCTTGATTTTAAATCATTCAGTATCCCCTTGTTCTATTCAAATGACTGCCTCTTGGTCTATGTAAAGGTCCCACATGAGCACAGTTAAGTGCTCTGGAATACCTATTCTCCTCAATGATACCCATGGCTTGCCCCCATCCACATAGTCCAAAGCCTTTGGATAGTTAATAAAGCACAAGTAAACATCTTTCTGTAATTCTCTGCATTCATCCAAAATTCATCTGACATCAGCAATGATATCCCTCATTCCATGTCCTCTTCAGAATTAGCTTTGAGTTGCTGGAAGTTCCCTTTGAAGTCATGTTTGAATTATCTTCAGCAAAATTTTACTTGCATATGATACTAATGATATTGCTCATGATTTCCACTTTCTGTTGGGTCACATGTCTTTGGAATGGGCACAAATATGGATCTCTTCCAATCAGTTGGCCATGTTTTTTGGCATAGATGAGTGAGCAACTCCAGTGCTGCACCTGTTTGTTGAAAGATATCAATTTGTATTCCTGGAGCCTTGGTTTGCACCAATCCCTTCAGTGCAACTTGGACCTCTTCCTTCAGTACTGTCAGTTCTTGATCATATGCTAACTCTTGAAATGGTTGAAAATAACCAGTTCTCTTTTTTTGTATAGTTCCTCTGTGTATACTTTCCATCTTCTTCTGATGCTTTCTGCATCCTTCAATATTTTGTCCATGGAATCCTTCAATATTTCAAGTCAAGTTTTGAATTTTTTTCTTCAGGTCTTTTAGCTTGAAAAATGCTGAGTGTATTCTTCCCGTTTGGTTTTCTAACTGGAGGCCTTTGCACATTTCATTATAACACTTTACTTTGTCTACTTGAGCTGCTCTTTGAAATCTTCTGTTTTATTCTTTTACTTCCTCATTTCTTCAATTTGCTTTTGCATCTGTATGCTGGAGAGCAAGTTTCAGAGTCTCTTCTGACATACATGATGGCTTTTTCTTTCTTTCTTGTCTTTTTAATGACTTTTGTTTTCTTCCTGTATGATGTTCTTGATGTTCTCCCACAGCTTTTATGGTCTTTAGTCTTCAGTGTCTAAGGCATCAAATCTATTCTTGAGATGATCTCTAAATTCAGGTGGGATATATTCAAGATTATACTTTGACTCTTATGGAATTGTTTTAATTTTCTCTAGCATCATCCTGAACTTGCATATGAGTAATTGATGGTATGTTCCACAGTCTGCCCCTGACCTTGTTTTGATTAATTATTTTGAGCTTCTTGATCATCTCTTCCCACAGATGTGGTCAATTTGATTCCTGTGAATTCCATCTGGTGATATCCTTGTGTTTAATCAACTTTTTTGCAGTGAATAGTCATTTGTCTTGCAAAATTCTATCATGTGATTTCCAGCCTTGTTTCTATCACCAAAACTCTGTTTGCCAACTACTGATCCTTCCTCTTTGTTCAAAACATTTGCATTACAATCACTACTATTTATCAATATATCTTGATTGCATATTTGATCAATTAGATAATGAAAAAAATTGGTAAAAGTCTTCAATTTCATCATCACTGGTTTTACTGGTTGGCACCTAAATTTGAATAATAGTGCTATTAACTGGCCTTCCTTGTATGCTTATGAAAATTATCCTATCACAGACAGCATTGTACTTCAAGATAGAACTTGAAATGTTGTTTTGGATGATGAAAGCTATGCCATTCCTCTTAAATTTGCCTTTCCCATCATAGTAAATCATATGATTGTCAGATTCAAAATGGCCAATTCCTGTCCATTTCTCTAATGGCTAGGATATCAATCTTAGTGCATTCCATTTCTTTTGTGACAACTTCCAGTTTTTCTACATTCATATTTCATGTACTCCGTGTTCTGATTATTAATGGATGTTTACAGCTTTTTATCCTCATTTTGAGTTGTGCCCTATCACCAATTTAAGATCCTGAAAACTTCCCTCCATTCACATCATCAAAGTCAACTCTAGTTTGAGGAAGCAACCCTTCCCTAGACATATTTTGAGCACCTCCCAATCAGAGGGTCTCATCTTTCAGCACTGTATCTGACAATATTCTGGTGCTATTCATAATGTTATCATCTTCTGGCACTATATCTGACAATGTTCCACTAAAATTTATAAGGTTTTCAGTGGCAAAACATTCAGAAATAGTCTGCCTCTCTTTCTTCCTAGTCAGTCTTAGTCTAGAAGTGCCACTAAAACCTGTCCATCATGGATGATCCTGCTGGGATTTAAAATACCTGTAGTACAGCTTCCAGAGTCACAGTAACAGGCAAGCCATCACAGTCTGACAAACTGAAAGATGAGTGGTGGTCCCACAATGAAGGATAACAAACTATGAACTCAAAACATAAAATTACAAAACTCACACAAGAGGACAAACCTGAGTACAAATCAGTAGGATAAACAAATTCATACTTGACAATCAAGGATCTTAAATACTGAAATCCTCAAAGGCATTTTGAAATAACTATTATGGAAAGTTTAAATCAATAAAAGATAGAATTATAATGGGAACAAGAAACTAGATGAATCAAATATGGGTAAAGGAGAGTTTTTAAAAAAAGTTGAAATTAAAATCCAGTGGATAGATTAAACAGCAAGTTAGTCACAGCTGAAAAATAATCATGAAATACAAAATGAAACTTAAAAAATTCACTCAGTTGCAAAAACACACACACACAGCAAAGATATTAAAACATAAAGAGGTTGAGACATAGACAATAAAATAAAATTCATTCAACCAGAGAACCAAAAGAAAATAATTTTTAAATGGAGGAGAAATGATATTACAGGAAAAAATGCCTAAGAATTTTCTAGAGCTTATGGGAGAAAATGAATCTTCAGAGATTGGAAACAGGATAAATGAAAATGTATACTACCAAAGACAAAGAAAAGATCTTAAAAGCATTCAAAGAGCTTAAAATTAGATTACCTACTAATGAACAGCAAATAAGAAAAGGAGATATCTCAACAGCAATAACGGAGGCTTGAAGCTACAGGAATAGCATCCTCAAATTACTGAGAAAAAATGCCTGGAATATATTCAGATAAACAAAAATAAAGAGTTTACCAACCATCAAGAGAGTTTCTGTAAGGAACTTCCAAAAACTTTACTTCAGGAGAAATAAAAATGGTTCAAAGTTCCAAAATGTATTCTCAGTGGGGTGGTATCACCCCCAAGAATACAAAAAAATGATATTGAAAGGTTGAGAATATTTCTCTTTTTATATACAAAGCACAGAGATATAACTTCTGTACAGATATACAGTATATTGTTGTTAGGTGCCATCAAGTCAGTACCAGCTCATAGCTTGTTGTTGTTAAGCCCCGTCGAGTCAGTTTCGACCCATAGTGACCCTGTACAGAGTTTCCGAGGGTGTAAATCTTTACAGGATTCGTAACAACTACACTACATAGCAGCCTTATGTAAAACAGAACAAACAAAGCCCCATCCTGGGTCAACCTCACTATTATTGCCACACTTGAGCCCACTGATGCTGCCACTCTGCCAATCCATCTTGCTGGGGTCTTACTCCATTTCTCTGACCCTCCACCTTACCAAACATGACAGACTTCCCCAGTGACTGGTCCATCCTGACAACATGTCCAAAGTATGACAGACAAAGTTTGGCCATCCTGGCCTCCAAGGAGCACTCTGGCTGGACTTCTTCGAACACAAATCTGTTTGTTCTTTAGGCAGCCCATGGAACTTTTAATATTCTCCTCCTACATCATAGCATAGTGGTTACGAATCAGGCTGCGAACTGCAAGGTCAGCAGTTCAAAACTACCAGCTGATCCACAAGAAAAAGATGAAGCTTTCTGCTCCCGTAAAGATTTACAGCCTCGGAAACCCTGTATAAGGTTGCTATGAGTCAGAACCAACTCCACAGCACATAACCACCACACCATAATGCAAAAGCATCAATTCTTCTATGGCATTCCTTATTCACTGTCCAGCTTTCACATACATATGAGGTTATTGAAAAGACCATGGCTAGGGTCAGGTGTACCTTAGTCCTCAAGCTGACATCTTCACTCTTCAACATTTTAAAAAGATCTTGTGCAGCATATTTGCCAGCTGCAATACATCATTTGATTTCTTGACTGCTGCTTCAATGAATGTTGATAGTTGATCCAAGAAGAATGCAGTCCTTGACAACTTCAATCTTTTCTCCGTTGATAAGAATGTTGTTTATTGGTCCAGGGCTGTGGATTGTTATTTTCTTTAAACTGAGATGCAATACATACCAAAGGCTGTGCTCTTTGATCTTCATCGTAAATATTTTAAGCCCTCTTCCCCTTACAGCAAGCAAGGTTGTATCACCTGTATATCGCAGATTGTTAATTAGAGTCTTCCTCTAATCCTGATACCATGTTTTTCTTCATAGAACCCAGCTTCTCAGATTATTTGCTCAGCATACTGGTTGAATAAGTATAGTGAAAGAATACACCCCTGTCGCACATTTTTCTTAATTTTAAATCACTCAGTGTTTCCATGTTCTGTTTGAACAACTGCCTCTTCGTGTACAGATTCCTCATGAGCACAATTAAGTGTTGCAGAATACTCATACTTCACAATGTTGTCTATAGCTTCTCATGATTCACACAATAAAGCCCAGGTAAACTTGTTTCTGGTATTCTCTGCTTTCAGCCAAGATCCATTGGACATCAGCAATGATATCCCTTGTTCCACAGTCTCTTTTGAATTTGGCTTGAACCTCTGGAAGTTCTCTGTCAATGTATGCTTGCAGCCATTTCAGTATTACCTTTAGTAAAACTTTGCTTGTATTGGATATTAAAGATATTGCCCGATGATTTCCACATTCCATTAGGTCACCTCTCTTTGAAATGGGCACAAATATGGATCTCTTCCAATGAGTCAGCCAGATAGTTGTCTTCCAAATTTCTTGGCAGAGATAAGTCAGTGCCTCCAGTGCCTCCACACTTTCTTAAACTATTTCAATTTTGATTCCATCAATTCCTGGTGCCTTGTTCTTTGCAAATTCCTTCAATGCACCTTAGACTTCTTCCTTCAGTATCATTGGCTTTTGATCATATGCTACCTCTTGAAACAGTTGACTATCAACCATTTCATTTTGGTACAGTGACTCTGTGAATTCCTTCCATCTTCTTTTGATGCTTCTGCATCATTCAATAATTTTCCCAAAGAATCTTTCAATAATGATAGTTGAGGCTTGAATTTTCTCTTCAGTTCCCTCAGCTTGAGAAATACTGTCTTCTTCCTTTTTGGTTTTCTGATTCCAGATCTTTGCACATTTTATTGTAATATTTGGCTTTATCTTCTCGAGCTGA
>NW_006408546.1:14152407-14154117 GCF_000296735.1 Chrysochloris asiatica | reverse complement strand
AACCCTTGTAGGGTTTGCAAGGAGTGGCTGATAAGTTTGAACAGCTGACCTTAAGGTTAACAGTCCACAGTTTATCCTACAGTGCCACACCACGATTCCATATTCAATATGTTGTTGTCGTTGTTAAGTGCTGTGAAGTTGATTCCGACCTATAGTGACTCTTTAGTGTTTCCAATGAACAGCTGGTGAGCTTGAACCACCAACCTTGCACTTCAAATGTCTTTGCAGTCTGATGTATTAGCCCACAGTGTCACACTAGGACTCCATATTCAATACAGGCATGAAAAAATTTTTGACCATTCATCTGTCAGTTTGTCATACTGTGATGGCTTGTGTGTTGCTGTGATTATGAAAGCTATGCCACCAGTATTTTAAATACCAGCCAGGCACCATTCACCACTCATCTCTCAGTTTGTCTACTGTGATGGCTTGTGAGTTGCTGTAATTCTGAAAGCTATGCCACCAGTATTTTAAATACCAGCAGGATCACCCATGGTGAACAGGCTTCAGATTAGCTTCCAGATGAAGAAAGACTAGGAAAAAGGAGTGACAAACTACTTCTGAATATTTAGTCACTGAAAACCTTATGAATAGCAGAGAAACACTGTCAGATATAATGCTGGAAAATGAGACCCTCATGTTGGAAGGCACTCAAAATGCGACTGGGGAAGAGCTGCCTCCTCAAAGTGAAGGTGACCGTGATGATGCAAATGGAGTAAAGCCTTGGGAGAAAAGCCCACGTGACCTTCATTTGCTGATGGGGCACAACTCAAAATGAAGAGAAACAGCTGTAAACTTCCATTGAAAATCTGAACACGGAATGTACGAAGTATGAATCTGGGAAAATTGGAAGTTGTCAAAAATGAAATGGAACGCATAAACATCAACATCTTAGGCATTAGAGAGCTGAAAGGGACTGGTATTGGCCATTTTGAATCTGATGACCACATGGTTTACTATGCCAGAAATGACACACTAAAGAGGAATGGTGTTGCGTTCACTGACAAAGAGAACATATCCAGATCAGTCATGACATGCAATGCTGTCTGTAATAGGATAATATCCAAGTGCCTACAGGGAAGCCCAGTTAACACCATTATTATTCAAATTTACGCACAAACCACAAAAGCCAGTGAGGCTGAAATAGAAGAATTCGACCAACTTCTTCAATCTGAAATTGATCAAATATGCAATCAAGATGAATTGATCATTATTGGTGATTGGAATGCAAAGAGGAAGGATCAGTAGTTGGAAAATGTGGTCTTGGTGATAGAAATGATGCTGGAGAATGCATTATAGAATTCTGCAAAATCAGTGATTTGTTCATTTCAAATACCATCTTTAGACAGCATAAGAGATGACTATACACGTGGATCTCACCAGATGGAATACATAGAAATCAAATTGACTATATCTGTGGAAAGAGACGATGGAAAAGCTCCATATCATCAATCAAAACAAGGCCAGGGGCAGACTGTGAAACAGACCATCAATTACTCACATGCAAATTCAAACTGAAGTTGAAGAATATGAAAATAAGTCCATGAGAGCCAAAATATGACCTTGAATATATCCTACCTGAATTTAGAGATCATCTGAAGAATAGATTTGATACATTAAACACTAAAGACCGAAGACCGGAAGAGTTGTGGAATGACATCAAGAACATCACACATGAAGAAAGCAAAAAGTCATTAAGAAGACAAGAAA
>NW_006408546.1:14149422-14150581 GCF_000296735.1 Chrysochloris asiatica | reverse complement strand
TCAGAGAAAAAGAGGAAGACCCCCAACGAGATGGATTGGCCAAGTGGCAGCACCAATGGACTCGAGCATGGCAGCCTTAGTGAGGTTGGCCCAGGATTGGGCAGTGTTTTGTTCTGCTGTGCATATGGTCACTATGAGTTGGCACCAACTCGCTGGCATCTAACAACAACAACAACAACAACAGGGCACCATGATGGAGAGGTTTCAGCAGAGCTTCCTGGCTAACTGATTGAAACAGATAGATTTTTGTGTCCATTCTAAAAAAAAGTGACCAAACAGAATACAGAAATCATTGAACAATGTCATTAATATCACAAGCAAATAAAATTTTGCTCAAGATGATTCAAAAATGGTTGCCACAGTACATCAACAGGGAGCTGCCAGAAATTCAAACCAGATTGAGAAAAGGACATGGGACTAAGGACATCATTGTTAATGTCAGATCAATTTTGGCTGAAAGCAGAGAAAACCAGAATGATGTTTACTGGTGCTTTATTGACTATTCAAATGTATTTTACTGTGTGGATCATAATAAACTATGAATACATTGTGAAACATGGGAACTCCAGAACAGTTTCTTGTGCTCATGAGAAACTGGTACACAGTCAAAGAGACGGTTTTTTGGACAGAATTAGGGGATACTGAATAAATTTAAATCAGGAAAGATATGTCCCAGAATTGTATCGTTTCTCCACACTTATTCAGTCTGTATGCTGAGTAAATATTCTAAGGAACTGCATTATATGAACAAGAATGTATCATCAGAATTGGAAGAAGATTCATTAACAACCTCTGTTATGCAGATAATAAAACCTAATTTGCTGGAAGTAAAGAAGACTTGAAATACTTACTGAAAAGGATCAAAGAACAGAGTCTTTAGTATGAATTAAACTTCAGTGTAAAGAAAATTTAAATCCTTACAATTAGTCCTATAAATAGCATCATGATAAACGGACAAAGACTGAAGTTGTCAAAGACTTGATTTCACTTGGATTCATAATAAATGTTCATGGAAACAGCTGCCAAGAAATAAAGCAATATATTGCATTGCACAAATCTACTACAAAAGATCTCTTTATAGTGTTAAAAAGCAAAGACATCACTTTGAGAACTAAAGTATTTTTGACCCAAGCTATGGTATTTTCAGTTACCTCTTATG
>NW_006408546.1:14134547-14144722 GCF_000296735.1 Chrysochloris asiatica | reverse complement strand
GATGACCCTGAGAGATGGAGCAGCTGGGGACTTTAGACCCAGAGAAGGAGAGGGGCTGTGTGCTGATGACTGGGGGACAGGCTTGTAGTGTATACCCTTTAGTTGGTTAATGATGCATGAAGGGGATTGTAACCATGGTAATGAAACGATATAAGATAGGATGAATGGAGGTGAGGATGGCAATAGTTCATCTCTCGTACTTGGAACATGTTTTCAGGAAGAACCAATTCCTGGAGAAAGCCATCATGTTTATAAAGTGGAGGTTCAGAAAGAAAAAAAAAGTGGGGGAAGATCCTCAGTGAGATGAATTGACAAGGTGGCAGCAACAAAAGGCTCAAACATTACAACAATTGTGAGGATTGCGCAGGTACAGGTAATGTTTCCTTCTGTTGTTCATAGGGTCACTCTGAGTCACAATGCACCTGATAGCACCTAACAAAATATTTTAAAATTTAATACATACATGGTATAATTTACAATAACAACAAAAACTAAGGTATTTAAGACTAAAAAAAGTATGTAAAATCTATATAGAGAAATGTATAAAATTTTATTGAAAGTCAGTAATGCAATGTAAATTTATTTAAGCTCAAAAACTTAACAATGTCATTATCCCCCAAATGATCTGTGGATTCACCGCAAGTTCCAATCAAGGTTTTTGAAGGAACTTCACCAGTTGAATCTAACATTATAGGAAAGACAAAAATGTCCTAAGACATAAATAAATAATAAATTTGAAGAAATTGTCCTACCAGCTATCATGACCACTCATAAGCTATATTGCTGTTGGTTGTCAATGTATAGATTCCAACTCATGGTGTCCTCAAGTGTTCAGAGTAAAACTATGCTCCCTAGGGTTTTCAAGGCTGGGAAGCAGATCATCAGGCATGTCTTCTGAGACACCTTTGTCATTGTTGTTAAGTGCCATCGAGTTGATTTCAACCTATAGCGACCCTATATAGGTTTTCCAAGAAACAGCTAGTGAACTTAAACGAACCAATGACCTTGCAGTTCAAACAACTTTGCAGTATGATGCATTAGCCCACAGTGCCATACCAGGACTCCAAGGCATCTCTAAGTAGATTCAAATAACTAACTTCTCAGTTAATAGTCAAGCATTTAACAGTTTGTGCCACCCAAGGACCCCATTCATAAGCTACAAAACTTAAGATATGGAAGTATAGGCACAAAAATGTTGCCAGGTCCCATCAAAACAGTTATGACCCATAGCAACACCATGAACAACAGGATGAAACAGTGCCCAGTCCTGTGCCATCCTCACAATCATTGTTATGTTTGAGATCACTGTTATAGCCACTGGCTCAACTCATCTTATTGAGGGTCTTCCTGGTGTTTTCTGACTCTCTACCAAGCCTGATGATCTCTCCTAGTAATATGCCCAAAGTATATGAGATGAAGCCTCTCTTCAGAAGAGCATTCTGACTGTACTTTTTCCAAGTCACATTTGTTCAATCTTCTGGAAGTCCAGAATACATTCAGTATTCTTCTTCAATAACATTTTAATTCAAAGGCATCAATTCTTCTGCCTTCTTCATTAGTAAGGTCTTTCTTACTCATTGACTAATTTTCACATGCATATAAAGTGGTTGAAAATGCTATGACTTTCATTAGGCACAGTTTAGTTCTCAAAGTGACATCTTTGATATTTTAAATTTTAAAGAGGTCTTTTGCCTAAAGTAATACATCATTTGATTTCTTGACTGTTACTTAAATGGGTTTTTATTGTGGATCCAAGTAAAGCAAAATCCTTGACAACTTCAATCTTTTCTCCATTTACTACGATGTTACTTACCGGTCCAGTGGTGAGGATTTTTTCACTTAAAGTGTAATCCATACTGAAGTGTAATGCATGCTAAAGACTGTAGTATTTGATCTTCATACTAAATGCTTCAAGTCCCTTTTGATTTCAGCAATCAAAGTTGTGTCATCTACAAATGTCTCCCTTCAATACTGAAGCCACATTCTTCATATACTCCAGCTTCTCAGATTATTTGCTCAGAATATGGATTAAATAAGTATGGTGAAAGGATACAACCCTGACACACATCTTTTCTGATTTTAAGCCATGCCGTATCCCCTTGCCCTATTTGAACAGTTGCTTCTTGGACTATGTAGAGGTTCCACATAGGCACATTTAAGTGCTCCAAAATTCCTATTCTTCACAATGTTATTCACAATTTGTTTTGATCTACACTAATTATTTTTCATAGTCAATAAAACATAGGTAATACCTTCCTTGGAGACTTAGTGTGGTGCTGTAGAATCAGCACTGGACTGCTAATCAAACTCACCAGCTGCTTCTTGGAAACCCTACACAGGGTTGCTACGAGTCGGAAATGACTCCACAGCATGTGGAGCCAATGACAATATATTTCTCCTATTCCCTGCTTTCATCCTAATCTAACATCAGCACTAATATCCATCATTCCACATCCTCTTCAGAATTCCACTTGCATTTCTGGCAATTCCCTGCTGATGTACTTCTGGAACTGTTTTTAAATTATCTATAGTAAAATTTTACTACCATATAATATTAACAATATTGTTTGATAACTCTGCATTCCACTGACTCCCCTTTTTAGGGAACAATCATGTATATGAACAGCTTCCAGTCTGTTGATCAGGTAGCTGTCATCTAAATTTCTTAACCTGTTCCAATGTTGCATTCATTTGTTGAAACATCTTAATTTGTGTTCCACCAATTGTTGGAGGCAGTTTTTCACAATTGCTTCAGGGCAGCTTAGACTTGTTCCTTCAATATCATCAGTTCTTGATCATATACTACCTCCTGAAGTGGTTGATCATTATAATTTCTTTTTAGTATGGTGACTGTGTATTTCTTACATCTTTTGGGGTTTTTTGAATGTTGCCTGCACTGTTTTTCTCAATATTGAAGGAAATAGCAAGAATATAAGCAACTGTCAGAGATCCTTAGCCTTTTTACAATGATGTGCATCAAAGGAACAGGGAGAGCTAGACTTGCAGGAACAATGCAGGAAGTAGATAAAGAGAGGGAAATGGAACTGGAACTCTGGGCAGAAATCTGGCAGGCTAAGGGGAGACATAACATCACCTGACAAGATAAGAAAATGGGGGGGGGGAGGATTGGAGTAAGTGTCTCTGACTGTCTCTGTCTCAGAAAAGCAGTATCTCTAAAGCATCCTTTTGGAAAGGTCACCAGCATGACAGTCAAGGCCAGTTTCACGAGCATGTGATCTGTGTAGTTACATAGAATCCCACACTAAGAAGGATGCCATATTTGATTTAATGTTTTACTGTCATTATCTTGAAATACTTAGTAGTTTTGGGCAAGAGACCCCACATTTGCATTTTTCACTGAACCTGGCAAATGTTTCAGCCAGTCTTGCTGATGTAGTTTTCACTTTGTTGCTACCACATTTGTCAAGGAGCTCTTCAATTGTGACTTTTTGTGGGACAACCTTTGATCATGGTATTGGAGAAGACCTTGGAATCTGGCAGGGAAGGGGATGCTGTGTTCATCTGTGATGAGTGGCACAGTGGTGACTCCATGAACAGTAGCACATAGTCCTGGACCAAAGGTTTCTTTCAAGGTAAAAAGGACAAGAACAACACAATGTCTTGGTGGAAAAATACAGCCTTCCATCTTTCCACAGTTTTTCTCTGCCCTCCAAAAACAAATGAGTCAAGGAATCACACCAGCAAGCCAGGTTATTATTTTGATGGGTGCCAAAAATTGGGACCTAGCCATGATTGACTCTGAGGCACAGAAAGGGAAATATTAATATTGATTTATCTACTCATTCTCTTTATTCACTGTTCATGCATTTACCCAGACTAGCCATAACAACTAGACACTAGAAAATTAAATTCAAAACAACTCCTCTATTCTGGGTAGACTCATTTCCCTTCCCCTACTCTGAAGCCCTGGCTAACCATGATCACAGCACCATTGGAACCCCTCTCTGTGTGCCACCAACCTCCCACACATTTCTAAGTGCTGCTTTGGTTGACTTTTATCCTTGCTTTCTCCATGAGCAGGGCCTCCTAGAAAACCTTGAAAACACCAGGAGGACTCAGACAACATGGATCAAAAAAAAAAAAACAACAGAATTATTCAAACCGTGATTGGGTTAAAATTATGGATTATTTTCCTTCTGAAGGGTTCCTTTTCTTTTGAGGGAGAATAAAGAGTAGAACTGGTGCACTTTGTGATCAAGAAAAATAAAACAACCAGGGGAGAGAACAATCAAAACACTGACGGTAGTCATGCCAGATGTGAAGGTTGAATTCATTTTTCACTGACACATTTACTTGTATCCCAAATGCATTGCTTTCTGGCAGCCTAATCTTTCAGTCCAGAAACAACAACAAAAAATTAATTTCTCAAATTTCACACTTAGCACTGGCTACAGATAAGAATTGTGGTTGGTGCTTGGCTACACTACTGACTGGTCTGTTCTGATCAGAGCCACGACAGATGGACCCTGATAGAAGGAAAGAAAACTGTGGGACAAAATTCAAATTCATAGAAACTTCAGACTTTACTAGCCCAATTGAAATCAGTGGATTCCCTGAGACTGTTGCCCTGATATACTCTTTAAACCTGGAACTGAAACTATCCCCCAAGATAACCTTTTAGGGAAATAAGAGTGGCACACAAAATAAAATATAGTAATTGTAAGGATAGTGCTCTATGAAAACAAAACAGCTGCAAAAAATGGCACCAACCGTCCCTCCCACAGCACTATACAATGACCACACAGAACTCAGACATCATACTCACAATTATTAGGAAAGTTAATAGACAACAATTCAGCGTCAGAAATGCTGTCAGGACAGCCTATCACCAGCTATGCCTGTAGGCAGGCCTCTTTCTGGTCCTTTGACCTGCCAGGGCAATGTTATAAAACTCTTTTAGGGCTGCTGATAAATGCCCAAAGGACACTGTACTCTGCTATAAGCCTCACCTTAAAGCACTCCATGGAACTGCAAACATAGCTCCTCAATTAAATACCTGGAGGCACCCCACTGAAATAACTTTCTTCCTGTCCAAAGGCACTCAGCTTTACTTGCTCGATGAGCCAGGAAGTCTACCATTCTGTCTCATGCATTGACTCTTGGCTCTGTTGATGCTGTTCCTCTTGCACTTCTCTGGTGTCACAGTTCTGTCTCCTGAATCAAGGAGGATCAGTGCACAAGGATCTCAGGGTTCAAAGGAAGCACTTCATGCCTAGTTCGTCCTTGATCGTAGTAAGATCCCCCTATTCCTGCTTCTAAGAAAGCTCATTTTATATATACATTAGCATTCCAAGTTCTTATAATCACAATTAATTGTTAACAACTATCTAAAACTGACCATATAATCCTATCAGCATCTTCTCTTACACAGAATCATCAGGAAAAAGTCATTTAGTGGAAGTTACAAAGATATGACTTGTCATTGCTAGGTGCCATCAAGTCGGTACCAACTCATAGTGACCCTATGCACAACAGAAAGAAACACTGCCTGGTCCTTAGGCCAACCTCACAATCACTGCTATCCCTGAGCCCATCACTGCTGCCACTGTGCCAATCCATCTCATTGGGGGTCTTCCTCTTTTTCTCTAACCGTCCACTTTACCAAACATGATATCCTTCTCCAGTGACTGGTCCCTCCTGACAATGCCCGAAGTATGAGAGACAAAGTTTGGCCATCTTGGCCTCCAAGGAGCACTCTGGTTGTGCTTCCTCCAACACAGATCTGCTTGTTCTTTTGGCAGTCTGTGGTACTTTCAGTATTCTCCTCCAACAACATAACTCAAATGCATCAATTCTATGTTCTTCCTTATTTACTGTCCAACTTTCGCTTGCATATGAGGTTACTGAAAAAGTGCCATGGTTTTGGTCAAATGCACCTTAGTCCTAAAACTGATACCTTTGCTCTTCAACACTTTAAACAGGTCTTGTACAGCAGATTTGCCCAATGCTATATGTCATTTGATTTCTTTATTGCTGCTTCCATGAGTGGTGATAGTTGATCCAAGCAAAATGAAGTCTTTGACAACTTCAGTCTTTTCTCCATTTATATAGATATTGTTTATTGGTCCAGTGGTGAGGATTTCCATTTTCTTAACATTGAGATGCAATCAATATTAAAGGCTTTGCTCTTCATCAGAAACTATTCTAAGTCCTCTTCACTTTCAGCAAGAAAGATTGTGTCATCGGAATATCACAGGTTGTTAATGACTCTTTCTCCAATCCTGATGCCATGTTTTTCATCATATAATCCAGTTCTCAGATTATTTACTTAGCAGACAGATTGAATAAGTATGGTGAAAGAATACAACCCTGGTTCACACCTTTCTTAATTTTAAACCATTTAGTGTTCCTTTGTTCTGCTCGAACAACTGCCTCTTGGTTAATGAACCAATAACTAATTCCACTCTTTTTCTTGGTCAGTTTCCTGAAAATAAACAGCAGAGTATGGCATGGAAACATCCTCAATCACCGACAAAGAAAAAGTTCAAAAGTCAACCATCTTTTCTAAAAATTGATTTAAATAAATTCTACAGCCAGAGTGCAGACAATTTTTGACTCACCTTCACATTTTCTTATTATGCTTCCATCAGTAATCTTTCAGTAGCACCCAGTATTTTAATTTAAATGATGGCTTTGGAAAGCTAAAGACATTTTAACTATATATTTCCACAAAATTGAAAAGCAAAGCATCATTTAATATGAGGGTAAGTAAAAACAGTCCCAGTTCATACATGTGAATATTTATTTCAACAATATATCTTTAAATTTAACTCTGCAATCAATGGATGACTGCAGACAAGTTCTCTCAGTAATACATTTGTCCACATCTTGTTCAAAATGTAGGTCCTTTCAAAACAATGGCTTCCAAGGGAGTCTGGTGGCCAATTAAATTCAAGGCACAGAGCTCAGTTCAGAAAGTTAAAGCAACTGGGGATAATAAAGGGGTCATCTTGATAAATTTTCTCCAATGACACCAGAAAATCATGGGAGCTTATTACTAAGAAGTTTTAAGAAAATTGAAAATGTTATTGGTGAGAATAAGGCCAAGAAAATTGCATCCATCAATATGATTTCCATTCAACAATATACCTGTTCATTCTTTGAGGCTAAGGGTTGTCCTATGAAAATGCTATTAGGAAACCTTACCCCATTCATCCTACATCAATAATCTTGCCACTCCATACTCCACTTTGTTCCCAAAACTTGAAAAACATTTCAAAAACACAATTTGAGTCCCTCAAGAATGCAATATGGTTGATAGAATATAGTGTAAATCAAAGAGCACAGAATTCTTCAGGGAAGAGTTGTTGTTGGTATTATTGCTGTTAAGTGCCATTGAGTCAGTTCCAACCCATAGCGACCCTGTATAGGGTTTCCAAGAAGTGACTGGTGAGCTTGAATGGCCAACCTTGTAGTTCAAAAGCCTTTACAGTCTGGCACATTAACTCAAAGCACCACACCAGGACTCCTTCAGGGAAGGGTTAGAGAGATTGGAACAATGCCATCAAAAATCTATAGACTGGATGATAGATATGTCAAGAAACAATAGTTTCACATTTTGACACTTTTATTTAATGAAAGTTTCTATGATTTTGTAGCAATACTTCTTCACTTGCCCTTGTATGTCCATTAAAAACATGCCCCTAGAATTCCTGAGTAATGTGAGTTTCACAAATTCTTTGAAGAGAATCAAAGATTGATCTCTGAGGCATCCCATACTTGGTCCTGATAAATCATAGAAGAGAATCATTCGTATCGCTAAAAGGACTCCATAGCTCCTGAAACAAGGATCCTATCATTTTTTATTGTGACTTATCATCGTTGTTAGGTGATATCAAGTCAGTTCTGATTCACAGTGATCTTATGTGTAACAGAACAAAAAATTGCCTGATCCTGCACTATTCTCACAATAGTAGGTTATGTTTGAGCTCATTGTTGCAGATACTGTGTCAATCCAACTCATTGAGGGTTTTTCTCTTTTTTGCTCACTCACTGTCTTACCAAGAATGATGCAAAAGAAAAAATAATAATAATAATAATTTAAAAAAAAAAAAAAGAATGATGCTCTTCTCCAGAGACTGATCCCTCTGATAGCATGTCCAAAGTAAGCAAAACAAAGTCTCACTATTCTTGTTTCTAAGGAACATTCTAAGAAGCATTTCTAATGAACAACTTCATGCAAGACTAATTTGTTCATTCTTTTGGCATTCAATATTCTTTGACAACACCACAATTCAAATCAGTTATTCTTTGATCTTTTTCCATTGTCCAGCTTTCACATACCTATGAAGCTACTGAAAATACAATGGCATAGGTGCACCTAAGTCATTAAAATGGCATCATTGCTTTCCATTATGAATTTTAAAAAAACCTACTGCCATTAAATAGATCCCAACTCATAGTGATCCTATCATACAGAGTAGAACTGCTCCTTAAGGTTTACGACGCTGTAAATCTATGGAAGTTAATTGCATCATCTTTCTCCAATGGAGCCATTGTGTCTGGTGGGTTTGAACTACTGACTTTTCAGTTAGTAGCCCAATGTTTAACTCACTGTATCACCAGTGGTCCCCTACATTTGTGCTGTTGAATCCGTTCCAACTCATAGCGACCCTTTATAGGGTTTCTAAGACTGTAAATCTTTACAAGGACAGAAAGCTTCATCTTTCTCCTACAGAGCAGCTGGTAGAGTTGAACTAACTGCTGGTTAGCAGAATAGTAAGCCAAAAGAAACAATAGATCCATATTAGAAGTGCAGCCAGAGTACTCCTTGGAGAACAAGATGGCCAAACTTCATCTCTCATACTTTGGACATATTGTCAGGAGGGACCAATCACTGGAAAAGAATATCATGTTTGGTAAGGTGGAGGGACAGAGCAAAAGAGGAAGACTCCCAATGAGATGGATTGGCAATATGGCAGCATCAGTGGACTCAAGCGTTGCAACAGTAGTGAGGATGGCCCAGGGTATGGTAGTGTTTCGTTCTGCTGTGCATAAGGTTGCTATGAGTTGGTACTGACTCTATGGCACCTAACAACAACATAAGGAAAATTTAAAAGGACTACAAAAATTAACTTATTTATTCATAAAAATCAGTTATTCAAGGGTTAAAAAGACAAGCTTAGACCAAAGCTGTCTTTACTTGGCAATTAATCAGTAGATCATAAATGTATATTAAAGAATAGTCTTCCTCCAACAGGTGTTTTTGGCTTATTGAATTAATGACAGGAGATAAAGTTCATATTTTTATAACTCAATTTCAGTGCATAGCCTTGTTTTGAGATAAGATCACTGATGCATTAAAAAGACTTTCCTTCAGTTAGATGTGTTCCTATGTTTTTAAAATAAGAGGTTATAATAAAGATTCAGAATTGACTTGAAGCCAATGGATATTGTTTCTCACCACTGCTACATATGCTAAGTGTTTTAAAAGTCAATGGTCTTTCTCTTCAAAAGACAATTGAATTTAAAAAGGAAGCTTATCTTTTAAATTTGCAAAGTAATTTCCAAAGAAGGCCTGTATTCATTTCAAGTGACAATTTTACTTAAACAGAGGCAATCACATGATTAAAAATGAAGATACTTTGAAATGTTCTAAATTTTATATTGTGAAAATAAAAGATGGTTGCAGAAAACACTCCTTCTGAGACTGCTTCCAAATACAACCCTCTGATCCAATCCTGACTATGCCCTTGACTGATCACAGATCTGGAATCAACTCTTTTTGAAAAACTACAGAGTAATCTTCTTTCAAAGTTGCAAGGGACATTGGTGAGTATTAATTTTTTACCTTTTCATCATGGAACTATAGTGATTTTTCCAGACAGTACATAGTGTTACTTGTTTTAAAAAATGCAAATTTAGAGAACATACCTAGTATCATTTAGGATTCAATTTAGGTCATTGATATTTGCTAGCATCTTTTTCCTTTCCTTTCTTTTATGGTAAGACTTGCTTTTTAATACATTAGTGCTATATATTTTTTTTTTTAAAGAGATGTACATGACCATCTTCATGACTGCCCACTGGAGAGTATCTTTCAGTGGTCTCAAGAACACAACATTTTTAGTTGGCCAACTCAACTCAGATGAAAACCCAGCATGGAACCATAAAGCAAGAGAATATTTTGATATAATCATATAATTTGTTGTTGT
>NW_006408546.1:14132333-14133968 GCF_000296735.1 Chrysochloris asiatica | reverse complement strand
TATAGAAAATCTGGAGGATAAAGCAGTAAGTGAAAAAGCAATGAGAATACAACATTTTCAATTAAAAAGAAAAAGTTTAGTGACACAGTAATGATAACTGTAGATAGCCTTTCCATGGGAAGAGTTTAAATATCTATGTGTGTGTTTAATACACACATACACAGAAACATGAAACTGAAAGCAAACACACCAAGGTTATGAAGTTCTTTACTGGGGAATAAGTCACATGAATAAGAATATCTGTTGTTGTGAAGTGCCATCAAGTTGTTTCCAACCCACAGTGACCCTGTATGGTATTTCTAAGGAGTGATTGATTAGCTTGAACCACCAACCTTGTGGTACAAACTAACCTTGCACTCCAGTCCATTAACCCACAATGCTACACCATGAAGAAGGAATAAATGAGACTTCCATTTATTCTATTTCTTTTTAATGATTTTAAAAACTAGAGTAAAAATGACTGTCACACATATATGCCAGTATTTATTATAGCATTATCCACAATTGCCAAAAAATGGAAACAACTGAAAAGTCCATCAAATGAATAAACAAAACATGGTCTATAGATATAATGGAATATTACTCAGCCATAAAGAGAAATGAAATCCTTATAGATGAACCTTGAAACATTATCCTGAATGAAGCAAGTCAGTGTCAAAAGAACAAATACTGCATGATCTCATTTATATGAAATATCTAGAATAGGTAAATGAGAGACCAAAATTTATCTGTGGTGACCAAGGTAGGAGAAAGGAAAAAGGGAGGAATTATTTAGGAAGCACAGAACATTCTACTAATGATGATATAAAAGAAAAAATTGTCAACAGATCCTAGTGATGGTCTCACAGTATGATAAATACAATGAGTGCACTGTGGACTTGTAAAAAATGTTGAACTGGCAAATGTTGTTGTATATTTTTTACCATATTAAAAAAGAAAAAGTGTTAATAGTAGTTGATTCTATGTATTGATTTTACAATGATCTTTGTATTTTTCTTTCATAGAAAGGAAAAAGAAAGAGAACTGGGTACAATGCTGGCCTTCCCAAGGGCCACGAAAACAGTGACAAGAACAAGATGGGCCCAGTCCCGCTGGCTCCTCCTCCTAACCTAAATCTCCTGCTCGTTTTTTTCAATTCATTGCTCATAACAGAACACAATCATTCTACAAGGTGGAAATTTTCATGTCAAGCCCCTTTTTAAATCTCAACATTTTTGCTTCCTTAACAAAATCCACTGATGTTGCAATTTATTAGCAGCTATTGAAGCAGAAGTCTGGGTGTAGCACTGTAGGATAAGCACTGCACTGCAAGGTCAGTTTGAACCAAAAGGTCAGCAGTTCAAACTCATCAGCTGCTCCTCAGAAACTCTATACAGGGTTGCCATGAGTTGAAACTGACTCGACAACACTAAACAACAAAAGAGTCATGCAGGGTATGTTACTGTTCCTTACAGTAGAAAACTAAGACTCTAAAATGAAGATATGAAACAGGGCTTAGTAATTAAAATGTTATTGTTTGTTGTTGTTGTTGTTGTTGTTGCTGCTGCTGCTGCTGCTAGGTCCTGTGAAGTTGGTTTTGACTAATGGTGACCCTATGTGGAACACAACAAAATACTGCCTAGTCCTGTGCCATCC
>NW_006408546.1:14128548-14130313 GCF_000296735.1 Chrysochloris asiatica | reverse complement strand
AAGAGGTAGCATATGTGCAGATAATACCCACTTGACCTGGCTTCAATGACTGGATGATCAGAGCTCAACTAGAAGAAGAAAGAAGAGGGAAAAAAGAGTAATCTGATACAATTTGATGAACTTGACCTACACCTATGAATGCAGTAGCACAAAAGAGAGAACAAATCTTTACAGCAAGGATCATTTCCATACCCTCCATACATAGAGTAGACAGGGATGGGCAACTTGGACATTGGCTACCCAAAATGGGGGGCTAAAAAGGCAAGAAGTGACTGGCTTACAAGCTTTCATGAAAGAACCTAGATCCAGAGGGTATGAAGGAAGGTAAAATCTCCGCTGAGTACTATCCAATCTGTTTGGCGGGGCTGATGAAAGGAAATGCGGATAGGTATCTTGTGATATAATAGTGAATAATTGTTATCAAAACTGATTGTAAGGGCTGGGAATGTAAAGGAAGACATTTTGTAGTAAGGAGGGAGTGATTAACTTTTCAGTCTAGGAGCGGAGATCCATGGGACCATCAAGGGAGAGGAGCGGAGAGGGGGACCCTACCCAGAGAAGCAGTGATGCCTGAGATGGAGGCAGAGATGATGATGTGGAGAGATGGAGCAGCTGGGGACTTTAGACACAGAGAGGGAGAGGGGCTGTGTGCTGACAACCGGGATGCAGGCTTGTAATGTACACCCTTTGGTTGGTTGATGATGCATGGAGGAGACTGTAACCATGGCAATGAAACAATATACGATAGGACGAATGTAAACTATCACATAATTCACAATAAAACATAAAAAAATAAAATAAAAAACTATGATACCTTCAAATCAGCAGGAAATTGGTCATTCTCAATGGCAGTTTCTTATTCACCAACAAAGTGGGGAACAAAATAAGAGAAATGAAATAATGACCAATCCAAATTATCATCTTCAAAGCAACCAGGTTTTTCTTGGTAGGGTTTCAGTCCCTTCAAATCAAGAAGTGTTAGAAGGGTATCGTACTTCAGAGACAGAATTTAGCCTTAAACAAGCCTTGAAGCTTCAGATTGAAGTTTCTGACCCTAGCTTCAACTATAAGAAGGAGAAACCATTATAAAAGTTTCCTATTTTGAAATAAGACATTGTGATTGGAGTGGTTTTTCAGCTCCTAGATGAAAACAAAATGCCTGCTGATTTGCAGAAAAAACAAGACTGTGATATCTGCAGTACAGTTACCTTAATTACTATAATGTGCCTCTAAATAGGAAGGCTGCCTTCTCAATGTTAACCCTTTGTGCTTAAGAAATTTCATTTTGTGTAATTTGTATTTACTACACAAGAATAAGCACTTTTTAAAAAATGCAGATATATACTGCAGTTCCCTGATAGACGCTGAAAAAATTTGAGTTCAGTATTTTAAGATTTAATTAATGTGCATGTGCCATGGTCAAGTATATATGAAAAGGCAGTGTTCCTTGTATGTATGTATGTATGTATGTATGTATGCATGCATTTATTTATTTATTTATTTTTGTGGCAAAAGGAACTTAAGCATATTGTTTCAGTCATGGTTGCATTGTTGTAATGTATGGACTGTTTCTTGTATCTTTAAAAATAATATTATTCAATCAGATAAATTTTGCAACTGCTAAAAAAAAAAAAGATGTAGCATATGTTTAAGAGCCAATGATATTCAGGGAGGAAGTCCAAGGTGCATTGAAGGAATTGGCAAAGAACAAGGCACCAAGAGTTGATGGAATAAATATTGAAATCTTTCAACAAAGTGAGGTGGC
>NW_006408546.1:14124657-14127803 GCF_000296735.1 Chrysochloris asiatica | reverse complement strand
GATTGAAGTTGTCAAGGACTTAATTTTTCTTGGATCAACTATCAACACTCATGGAAGCAGCAGTCAAGAAATCAAACGACATATTGCATTAGGCTAATCTGCTACACAAGACGTTTTTAAAGTATTGAAGAGCAAAGATGTCAGCTTGAGGACTAAGGTGTGCCTGACCCAAGCCATGGTATTTTCAATAACTTCATATGCATGTAAAACCTGGCCAGTGAATAAGGAAGACCACAGAAGAGGTGATGCTTTTGAGTTATGGTGTTGGAGGAGAATATTAAAAGTGCCATGGGCTGCCAAAAGAACCAATAGATCAGTTTTGAAAGAAGTGCAGCCAGAGTGTTCCTTGGAGGCCAAGATGACCGAACTTCATCTCTCATACTTTGGACATATTGTCAAGAGAGATCAGTCACTGGAGAAGGATATCATGGTTGGTAAGATGGAGGATCAGAGAAACGAGGAAGACCCCCAATGAGATGGATTGGTCAAGTGGCAACATCAATGGACTCAAGCATGGCAACAGTAGTTAGGTTGGCTCAGGATCGGGCAGTGTTTTGTTCTGCTGAGTATGTGGTCGCTATGAGTCGGTACTAACTTGATGGCACCTAACAACAACAACACAAACAGTTATTGCTTTCACAGAAAAAAATATAAGTAACAATTTACTCTCTCATCTTCATCTGGCAAAGTGCAGCCATGCCTGAAAATTCTGTCACCTGGCAGCAGCTACCTCAAGGACAGCTAAATGCCTAGGAGGAAACCAACCTTTGGGCTGCTGTAGCTATATCATCTAAAATATGATAATGAACACTATAAAGGTTGAGGGACTGGGAAGCAGGTGATGCTGAGAAGGCATTTGTTTCCTTTTAACATAAAGATTTGCCCTTGGCCTTGAAAGGGTCTGCTAAATGCTCAGCTCCAAGTGCATAGTCACAGTCTCTGCAGAAACTTAAAAAGCTGAGCCTACAGATACCAACCCATATGGTCTCATATAGATTCAAAATAGTTCATCATTGGATGCTTTCATTTGATTTAGTACTGGAAGAAGAATTGCAAAGAAGACAAAAATGAAAAGTGCTGGACAGTTATCCTTTCTCTATTTAAAAATAAAATAACTCTGAAGTTTGGTGAGAATATTGTGTGCTTGGGTTCAGGTCAGTGCTTATATTCACTGACGCTTGATGGATTTCAGACTTCAAATGTTTTATCAAGACAATCCACCTTGTAGCAATCTCCAAAGAAGACTGTGTGGCTCCATTAAAGGCCGCAATTTGCTTATTAAAAGTGACTAAATACGCTTTTTTACAATAACGACAAGCCATCTCTCTCCTGGAGCCAACAGAGTTTGTCACCCAGCTTCCGCCGCTTTTCAAAGCCAGCCATCAAAAAGCAAAGGAAATGTCATGACTTTGGAGCGGTCAGAAAGCTCTTAAGTCGCAGTGCAGGCTATTTCTCCTTTTGTGGCACAGAAAAGAGTGGACAGACACAATGCATAAATAATCCCATTGTACTTACAAATGTGTAACAATCCTTCAAAATGAGGTAAGGAACAAAGATAGGAGATAGCTAAGCAGCCCAGGTCTTAACCAAACAGTTTGCAATTTCAGGGCCTAAACAGCTTTTGCAAACATAAACACACACGCACATACAGCAACCATGAGAAAATTAAAATTAAAATGCATCCAATTCAGAAAGCCCAGAGGCTTAGCCTAAATGACCTTCTGCATAATTCTCTCTGCACACCTTCAGCCTCGGAGGTGAGAGCCCGTGAGGCCCTTGGGTCCTGGCCAAGGTTAACACCTTAAACCATTCAAAACAACTGACTTTAAAAGAGTCATAGGGGTCACCAGTTGTTACTAAAAACACATCTTCATAATTTTTTACTTCACCACAGTTTTTCCTTTCCCTTTTAGAAACATCTCATAGTATTACATCCCAGGCTTTGTTCAGTTTTTCCATTTTTTCATCTCTGGTGCCAACAGCCACTTCCTTCCCACCTTGAACTGCAGAATCCAGCAGTAAGCAGAAGATTGCTTGTCAAGTGGAAGGCCCAAGCAAGAAGTTCTGACCTTAGATGAGACAACCGACGCTGAAAACACAGATGGGTAAAGCTAAAACTATCGGAGAGAGAGTTAGGGTTCACAGGAACATGGGGAATTCCAGGAGCTCAAGACTTGAATGACCTTAAACAAAGGACAACTACAAAATGTTTAATTATATGTATTTTTTTTCAAAGGCAGGAGGAGTCAGTTTGGCATATATACATATAAATACTCTTAAGATGGAGCATGAATTTTTGTACATAGAATAAAACCAAGAGCATTCGATTCTCCCTTCACAAGTCCAAATAAATATTTTCTAACTTGGTAGGGAAGTGCATAGGTAGTGTAATTGGTTAACTTGCTCAACTGCTAGCCAAAAGGTTAGAGGTTCAAGTTCACCCAGAGTTGCCTTAGAAACATCAGTCATTAAAAACCTACGGAGCACAGGTCTACTCTGACACCCTGGGGTGACCATGAGTTGGAATTGACTGGTTATAGGTAGTCAACTTTGTAATAAGCTGAAAATTAGAACCAGAGACTAAATTGTTGGTTGAGACAAGGACTACTGAGTCCTCATCTCCATGGCAGGAGGGGATGGGGCTGACCTTCCTTCCACACAGTGGTCAGCCTCATAACATGCAAAAAATAGAATAAGCAGCGCCTACCTCGGTGGACATGCCACCATTCAGCATATCAGCTTAAGACTGGTAGGGTCAGTCCTGCTGATTTGCACACCAACTATCTTCAAGTCAGGGTCCTCGTTCAGCTTCAGGTCTTTATTTCCCTAATTGTCAATTTCCAGCAGTTGTTCAGTACCATTGAGTCGGTACCGACCCATAGCGACCTTATGCACAGCAGAACGAAACACTGACCAATCCTGGGTCAACCTCACTACTGTTGCCATGCTTGAGTCCATAAATGTTGCCGCTAGGCCAGTCCATCTCATTGGCGGTCTTCCTCTTTTTCTCTGATCCTCCACATTACCAAACATGATATCCTTCTCCAGTGACTGGTCCCTCTTGACAATATGTCCGAAGTATGAGAGATGAAGTTTGGCCATCTTGGCCTCCAAGAAGCACTCTGGCTGCACTTCTTCCAAAATGG
>NW_006408546.1:14111211-14123142 GCF_000296735.1 Chrysochloris asiatica | reverse complement strand
CATTTCTTCTATTTGCTTTAGCATCTCTATGCTGGAGAGCAAGTTTCAGTGTCTCTTCTGACATCCATTTTGACCTTTTCCTTCTTTTTTGTCTTCTCAATGACTTTTTGCTTTCTTCATGTATGATGTTCTTGATGTCATCCCACAACTCTTCTGGAATAACTGCTCTTGTCAAGACAGGAATGGAAGGACCAGAACCCCAACTTACTGGAGGCCTCTAGGACATCTAAACAAGAAGTCGAGAGCCCCAAGGAACACAGTGTAAGGAGCAGCAGTCTAACTGGCTATTTTAGTTCACTTTTATTAAGCCATACCTGGGTACCAGATTTGATGCCACTATTGATGCAGCAGAATATATTTATAAGGAAGCATAACTCAACATTTAACCACTTTTTTCAAGAAAGGAAGTTCAAGGAATTGCATTCAATGATTTTATAGCATGAGATACATTTTTCTTTCTTCCATAGATTAAATTATTGATTGTAAAAACAATAAATAAACTGAGCACCTTCTCAAGGCCAGGCATTATGACTGGCTCCAGGGTCACATATAATTATGAGCTTAAATTGCACAGACTGCATGAGAAAAGAGGGAGGGTAGCAGGGGGTAACCATGACCATAGCATATGACCATGTCAAAACTCCTTGCAACTAGTCAAGATAAGAGGCTCGCAAAAAGATACAGATCAGCACCTGTTTGTCCCTGTGAAATGTTCTCACTGAGGCTCAGGTTCCTTTATAAACCATTTTTGACCTCTTCTTTGTCCAGTTTCTGGGAACTTCATCCTGAGCTTCTGCCAGGACCCTATCTCACAGAAAGCAGAGGGCCTGAATTTCATTAAGACACCAGTTGTTGATAGTGCTGTTATTGTTAGGTGCCAACTAGTTAGTTATGATTCACAGTGACCCTGTGTACAACAGAATGAAACACTGCCTGAGGTCCTGCAAAAAAACTCAAAATCTTTCCACTATTTCAAGTCCTTTGTTGCAGACACTGTGTCAATCTATCTCATTGAGGGTCTTCCTCTTTTTGTTGACCCTTTATCAACCATGACGTCCTTCTCTAGGGACTGGTTTCCCCAATGGCATGTCCAAAGTGTGAGATGAAGTCTTGTCACACTTGCTTCTAGTGAGCAGAGGTGATACCAAAATACATCCTATAGTTATAATTCCCAACCTGGGAGCGGGGCACACCCCAGGGTGCTACAGTTAACTCACAGAAATAATTTAAATTTTCTAGGAACATATGTTGCACCCTGTGCAAACTACTAATATTAAGTTGTATGTGTGCAAGAGTGTGTGTCAGGGGAGGGGAGCAACAGACAGTTCTTTCTGAAATATATTATCATTTATTATTACAAAAGTGATCAAAGCAACATAAATATATCATATATTTTATATATAATTATTAAACATATTTTACTGAATCCAATATGTACATCATGGCTTGTAAGACACATTATTTTACATACTTCTAAAAAAGAAAAAGATGCTACCAATTAAGCCATGATACAATTCTTATTCACTCTGGATTTTTGTTTCCTAAAAGAGTTTTTTTTAGACTTTACACATAGATTTTAATTATAGGACAGTAAAAGAATAGTTTAAGTGAAATAAATAGGCTACAATATTCCTAACATATCTTCACATTCTGACTCTAACTCTTCTGAATCACTTTCCAACTGAGTCATTGGTAGTCACAGTTTTATACTTAATAGCATCCTCTTGTAAGGAGCCCTTATAGTGTAGAGGGTTACAAGTTTAGCTGCAACTCACAAGGTTAACAGAATTTACCAGCTGCTCCAAAGGAGAAAGATGAGACTTTCTGCTCCCATAAAGATTCACAGCCTTGAAAACCCTATATAGGGTTGCTATGAGTTGGAACCAACTCCATAACAATCAACCACCACCACCATCATCATCCTCTTGTACAGCATAAGGTCAAAATTAACCACCTGCATCCCCACCATGAATATCAGGGAATAGTGAATTTATGGGAGAAGAACAATTTGTAAAAGAAAGATAAGAATGGTTGTACAACATAAAGAATATAATCAATGTCACTGGATTGTACATATAGTTACTGTTGAACTAATATATATTTTGCTAGGTATGTTCTCAACAACAATGACAAAACCAAAATAAATTACTAAATGAAAATAAGACTGGTGAAGTGATATTTCTTGTGTTTTCCACTACTGTCTGAGATTTTCTTTCAAGCCACTGACACTGTTCTTTAAGTTTCAACACTAGAGCTTTCTTACCCCTTTATGACTGAGGCAAATAAACTATAATATGCCATTCACTGTGAGATAGATACATCCTGATTTCAGACATAATTAATGTTCTGATAAACATAATTTTTTCTGTAATGTTAGCCTGGACAAAAAAAGGGAGTGTAGGATGAAGTCCTGATGTGGCACTATAGGATAAGCACTGGACTGCAAGGTCAGTTTGAATATCAAGGTCTGCAGTACAAATTCACCAGTTATTCCTTGGAAACCCTATGCAGGATTGCTATGAGTCAGTACCAACTTGACAGCACTTAATAATAACAACAGGCTAAGAGCAAGGGACACACATTAATCTTGATGAGAACGGAAAGTATGAAGTCAACTGAATAGTGAGAGAATTTGTGATCCAGTCATCAAATCATTCACATTCTTCAACCCAACACCTTTTCATTGTTCCCTAAGACTTCTCCAGTCTGAGAGTAAGCACCCTGGTCAGGTGAGAAGTGCCCATGTTTTCTCAAGGGAGAGTAGGCTGCTGTACGAGGGGACATGGCAAGGGGAACCTGCAGATCTCAGGCATGTTCCCTAGCAGATCAACACTAGGAAAAAAGATATGCAGAACTGGGGAAAACTCATTCCTCCTGGGAAGTCTTTGGGTATTCCCAGGAGTATTAATTCACCAGTCTGAAGGCCACAGCACAGCACCAGAATAACCCAATGCCTAAAGTACAAGGAAGTGAAACATGTCAGAGATCTGGTCCAGAATGGATGGAGTGCCTCACTGCTCCTACATGCCAAGAACTCCCTCATGGAAGCTTCAGTGTCTTAACAGAAGCCCCAAATCCCAGGGCCACCATGAGCCATGAAGCTGGAACGATGCCAGACTTCCCCTCTATCACGGAGGCCAAGCAACTGAAAACCAGTCATAAGAGGAAGCTCTCCTGATACTTTAGCAAGACAAATATTGTTTTGTTTTGTTTTTTCTCCATACAGAGTCAAAATAAGAGCTTCCTTGCTTCTGTCACAGTTTCTGTTTCAAAGACCCATCACATAAACATCCAGCCAGGGAACATGCCTAGGTACTTATGAAAATGCATGATGTTTTTAAAGCCTTCTTCTCTGCTTTAATCCCCCTTTAAAATTAATGTTCCTAAGTCCTAGGGCTGGGGCGATAGGATCTCAGCCATCTGCCCCTGCTGGTTCCTATGGCATCCTCTGTTTAAACAAAGGGAGCAGAGATGAAAGCACAAGGGTTTTGTTTCATGGGAGGCCCATACATTCTCTACAGGCCTCAATGAGGGATACAAACACTTAGATTTTTTTTTTTTTTTTTTTTAAATTTATTTAAAAAAAAAAAAAAAAAAAAAAAACTGAATGAGAAAATTCTTTCTTGTCTCTTCTTGATTTGAGTACTCCCAAAACTTCTGGTACTTTTCCAACTCACAATTTCAGATATGACTCCTCCATCAGCTCCCTGGCCCTATCAAAAGAACTTTTCTGTGTTTGCACAATCGTCTGTCCAGTTCAACATCATCTTTCTAATGCATTCTATATATACAGCAATGCTGCTTCTTTTCTTAGCATTTAGAATTGAAACAATGGCACTGAAAAACCATAAAATATTCTGCAAAATTTAGAAAGTGAATATTCTAACTGGACATAACTGATCTAACCACTGTAACAGGTTCAAGCTTTATGAGCTGAAACCACAAAATCAGATTTGCTAAAAGAAATGGAACTTAATTTTCTATAACTCTGCTTGGTTTCTATCTTGAGACCCAAATTCCACTTGGCAGCAGAAAACAATTGAGTTGTCTCCAAGTAAATTCAATTACATCAGTGGTCACTCAGACATCTGAAACTTTGATGTTGCTAAGTGCCACTGGTTCCAACTCACTGCAACCCTGTAAAGGGTTTCCAAGGAGCAACTGATGAGTTTGAACCACCAACCCTGAGGTTAGCAGTCCAGTGCTTATCCTACAACACCTCATCAGGACTCCATCGGAAGCTTTGTTATTGTTAATTGCTGTCGAGTCGATCCCAACCTACAGTGACCCTGTATAGGGTTTCCAAGGAGAAGCTGAAGCTTAACTCAGTCAAATTTTATATACTTCTTGATGTTCGCCTCTCTCTCTCTCTCTCTCCCTGTTCTAGACCATTCTTTCTACCCAGGGCAGTAGCTGAGTTTCAGAGATGGCAGCAGAGAGCCTAGAATTTGGGAATAGGTATGGAGAGATCCTCTGGGATCCTCTGTGTCATAGTCCCTTGGCCCTGTGGATGACATGGATTAAGTGATTAATTGCTAACCAAAAGCCTGGCGATTCAAATCCACACAGCAGCTGTCTGTGAAACAGGTGTGGAGAGCTGCTTCCATAAAGATTACCACCGAGAAAACCCCATGAGATTGTTACACTCTGTCATATGGGGTCACTATGCGTCAAAACCAACTCAACAGCACTTCAATAACAACAACTTCAGTCATTTCTGTACTCTTCCTAGGGGCACTGGGAACATTCTGGTGCTCTCTTTCACTATTTTGAGGCCCGAGGGGATCAACTTCTCCCATGCTATTGTGACCAGGTAAATATTAGCAAAGTTGCCATTTCTAAAATCCTAGAGGTTACATAGGTTACAATCATCCCTACTCTTAGAAACCCAGATTTAAGAAGTTTCCAGGTAATTCTCCTGGAACCAGTCCAAGACAGGCACAGGAAAGGGACTTCACTTCTATTTTTAGCCCTTATGTTGGTGTGGTTGGTTCCAACTCATCGTGATACTGCAAAGGGATTCCAATGCTGTAAGTCTTTACAGGAGCAGAAAGCCTCATCTTTCTCCTACGGAACCAGTGGTAGTTTTAATCTACTGACCTTGAGGTTAGCAGCCCAACTCGTAACCACTTATGCTTTCTCCCAATGCTTTCTTTGTTGTTGTTAAGTGCAGTCAAGTCAGTTCCAATTCACAGTGACCCTGTTTAGGGTTTCTGTGGAGCTCCTGATGGGTTTGAACCACCAACCTTGTCGTTAGCAGCCCAGTGGTTACATTACAACAGGGTTAACCATTTAATCTAAAAAAAAATAATTTTTCCAAAGTAAAGGCATTGGCTTTATGGAATGTTGTCTCTGCTATGAGTTGTTTCATCTACTTAGAATCTCAACAGTCAAAACTTGAGTCTTTTTGTGAGTGTTCTTTTATTCATATCTTCCCTTCAATGAATGTCACAAACTTTGTAAAATGAAGTGAGGGAAGGTCACGTGGAAGAGAGTGAGGATAGCGGGGTGGGGTTTTAATAACAACATGATGGAGGTAACAGTAAATATCCATTATCTCACTGTGTTATCTCTCTTCCTCTCAAAAGAACTCACCTGCTTAGATTAGCTCCTTCACTGCAGCATGTAGAATCTCAGGTTAGTAGCACCATGAACACACCACAAGGGGTCCTTCCCCAGCCAGACCTCTTTCTACTCCCAAAACCCAAACCAAGCCCACTGCCTTCAAACTGATTCCAATTCTATAGGGTTTCAGAGACTATATATCTTCATGGGAGTAGATGGCCTCATCTAACTACCATGCATTGGTTGGTGGTTTTGAACCACTGACCTTGTGATGATTAACCCAATGCCCAAATCACAGCACTATTAGGGATCTTTTTATAGCCCCCAAGAAGTTTAACTTCTCATCCTCTCTCCATTTGGTTCTAATTGAATTTCTGAAACATGGAACTGACTCTGGATAAGGCCTTCATGTATTAACATGTACTAGGTGTTCAGCTGGGCAATGAGAGATGGCACTGAATAAAACTGATGTCACTTAACCTCAGACAACTCCAGTCAAGTGCTCTCACAAAGCACATCTACAACCTCCTGTGCCAAATCCCATAGGTACTTTTCAGGCTAGTGATGACAAGGCTAAGAAGGAAGGTAGGGGCTTTCTGTAGAGCTTCATGTTGTTGTCCTGCATGCCCTCCTCACATTTCCCTACCAGACCAGCTCTTACACACCCTTCTATGCTCAAAGAACACATCCTCTGAGAAGCTTTCCTTAAACCCCCAGGTTTATTCTTGCGCCCTTCCTCTGGCCCCTGACAGCATCCACCTTCATCTTGATATTTATTATAATATGTTGGAAGTATATCCTTTGTTTCTGTCCTGAGAGCACAAAGACCACATATTGTTCATCTGTGTTCCTTTAAGTCCCAGTCCAGGATCTGATACAGGTAGGTCCAGTATTTGCTTAGGCTGAGCTGAGTGTTTACAGAAAATGTGCCTAGAAGTGACCTGGCTTGTTCTAGACACTCTGCGGTGACACAACCACAAGTTTCAGGCCAAAACTAGATGTACACATTATGGAACTGGCATGTCAGCATTACCATCAAGTGACCTAAAAGACTAGGGAAAACACATCCCTTTGCACTGAGTGACATTTCACACAGTCCAAATCCCAAGTCCAAAAAGGGAGGTTGAGATAAATTTCCCTTAGACCTATAAAAGAGCATAAAAGACCTACAAATTCCCACAAGGTTGGTAGTTTAAACCCACCAGCTGCTCCTCAGAAACCCTATACAGGGTTGCTATGAGTCAGAAATGACTCAATAGCACTTAACAACAACAACATGCCTGAGCATTGTGGTTGAGAATGAAAACACAGAAGTGTAATTTTTCTCCACTATATATGCCTGGTCCACCATCAAGTGTCAAGGAATGTGGATCTAACCCATTGAGGGCAACAGATTTTATTATTCCTTCTGACTGCCTTCAGCTCGTTGCTTGGTACCTTGCTCAGAGTTGTAGTTAGCTGTCATCAGAGTCTGCTCACAACTCTTGGTGATCCCTTGCACAATGGCACTAATGCTGACCGGTCCACATCAAACTCATGGTCAGTTGTGGACTGGAATGTTGTGATACATAGAGTTTCCATTGCCTAATGTTGAAAATAGATCTACAGGCCTTTCTTCTGAAAGCACTGCTGAAACCTGTGCTTTCACAGCAGAATGCGTGCTTCCAGTGACAGATGGGTGGTGGCCAAACTTCAGATACATTGGCCAGGGATTGAACCCCCTACCTCCCACAAAGAAAATGTTGTACTCAATAAATAAAATAAAATTTAAAACTGAAATAAGGAAGACTTACACCTCAATGTTCTACATTTGTTTGTTTGTTTTCCTAACAGATTGAAATTTCAGGGAACAAAAACATGCATAGCTTCTGATTAGTGACCAATAGGGGAAAATTCACAATCCTTCCTGCATTAAAGTTGTACTTTAAAATGCAAAATTAATCAACTGTCTCACTTGGGGTGCAGAGGGGCTTCCTGGAATCTGACCAAGTCTGCCTTTCTCAGTACATTTCCCTGCTAGCGATGCTCTCAGGAATCAAATGTGGTTTATTTCATTTTAAGTCACTTTTTTTTCAATTCCAGAAAATGAATGTTGGAGCCAGATAAGAAACTATAGTCTGCTTTCAAGAAGGTTACAAGAAAACTGCATCTTGCATTACTAATCCTTTATCTTCATGTTAACAAAAAGATTACTGACACATTTTTGAATGAAAGAAAATAAAATAGCAAATGCATCTTAGGAAATGTGTAACTTTCATGCAACATACAAATCAGTTGTTAAATGTTCTTTAAATGAAGGAAAATGCATAATAAATGTTTTCCTTTAGAAGCAAAGAAACTAACTTTTAAGGGTAGAAGAAAAAAAGAAAACTAGGATTGGGAAATCGTCATTTCACAGACTGTAGGTTGAATGAATTAAATGATTGTACCTTTAACTTCTTAATAGATAACATGTTTTTTAAAATGCTGTCTTTTGCCCAAGTAAGTGTCGTTTTGTGAGAGGAAACATTTCAGAGCTATCTTTATGCTTCCCTCCTGCAACGTCAGACTCCATTTCCCAGAGTTCCCTGAGGAAGACCCTGGAGGACTGAAGCCAGCCAGATGGGGTTGAGCCCACCTGTGCATTTATCCAAGAACCTTGGGAATGACATTAGGAATAGAGAGATATGTCAACTGAATCTGCCCCAAAATATGAAATTAAGTTAGGAACACCATCTTTGGCACAAGATAAACCTATACACAGCCTAAGTCATGCCACTCACAAACTGAGTGCCTTAGGCAAGTTTCCTAACCTCTCTATGCTTTAATGTCCTCATTTGTAAAATGGGGATAATTAAACACCTACATCATAGTAGTCGAGTTCTAGTGCCCTGCACCCAGTAAACACTATTAAGTATTTGATTGACAAATTTAAAATAAATAAATATTAATATTGAGAATCATAACTACAGTCAACATAAGAGAACTTCAAATTCATGGAATTAAAAGATAATAAAGGAGAGAGGCAGCAAGATGGCAGAGTAGGTAGAAAGGCTGCACAGACCCTCTACAACAAACATGCGGAAAAACAAATGAAACAGGTATAAATGACAGTCCTGAAAACCAGAGCTTCAGAGGAAGGGATAGAGAAGTGGATTGGATGCTTACTGGGAGACAGAGTTGAGCAGACACAACAAGTAAAGGAGAAACTGATGTCCTGTGCCTGCTGACCAGACACAGGTCAACAGTTAAAGCTTTTGTGAGCTGCTCCAGAGACTGGAAAACATATTGGCATTGCAGAAACATACCAGTAACTCATGAAGATAAAGATGCGATTACCCCCCAGTAACCAGATAAGTGGCCAGATCCCACATGAGTACACCCCCAGGGAAGCTCCCACTCTTCTGGTGGTCAGAGCGGCATGTATGTGAGGGCTGAGGTTGTGAGTCCCATTAAAAGAGGTGAAAGCAATCCACATTAATCCTATTCAGGCAGCCCCTGCTCTAAATCTGCAGAAACAGCCCTGGCCACCTCTGGACTGGGAAAAGCAGCTAAATAGACATGTGGTGGTGGGGAGAGAGGGGAAAGAGGCTGGTCCTTATTTATGCTGGCAGCTAGGCATTGTGTAGCCACCTTGAACTTTTTCATATATACCCACATTACCCTGGTGACCAGAGGTGTGGCTGGCTCCCACCAGCATACATTCCCAGAATAAGAAGTTGCTATTCTCCAGGTGGTCGGAGAATGCACCTCAGTGCATATAAGGAGAAAATAACAACAACCCTGGCACCAGGTGTGGCCTGCTTCAGACCAGTAAAGCTGGTTCTGCTCAGCCCAGAGCTAACAGGACTTCACCCTCAGCTGCCCTATGGGATGAAAATACCCTGAATGACCCAGCTGCTTTGCACTAACTACTCCTGGATTGTGTGCCCAGAACAGACAAAATCTAGCACTACAGGAACTCCATGCAGGGTTAAGAGTGTTGTCATCTCATCCCTTGCCCACCTATGACATGAGTTCCTTACCTGATAGGTGACTCCAGAATTTTCTCCTCTCTGGTTCTGGCAGCTGTTTTTGTTTTCCCTTTCATTGTTTTCTCTTTCTTCCTTTTATTCTTTTCTCTTCCTTTCTATCCTTTCTAGCTTTGTCTTCATTATTCATGCTTCCCATCCACTACTTTTTTTTTTTTTTTTTACTATGCTCTGTTTGCATTCCCTTTTGCTTATCCCTTACCTTAATTGTACTGAGTTGTCCTTATTTCTTTTATTTTTATCTTTTTCAGTTTTTATTTTCCTCTCCCTCTATTTTCTGTTTGGTTTTTGTATTCTTTTTTCTTTTCTTTTTTTGGCTTTTTTGCTATTGCTTGCTTATTTGTTTCTTTGTTTTCCTCCTTTTCTGTGTGTGTACATCTTTTCTTCTTGCCTTACCCAACAGGAGACAGCAACCATGTCCATACAGCTCAGCCAATACCAACTTCTATGCACCAGATCAATGATAGCAACCAAATCCATCCTGAACTGAATGGCACAAACAGCAAATACAAAATGGTGCACAAGCTCATCCCCTAATCACACCCACCAGGAGGCCATTGGTGAGTGCATAAGAATACATCAACACACAATCATCAACTTAATACAAATGCAACAACACAGTGTCTCAAAAGCAGCAGACAATTTCTGCACACACAAAGAAACAAGACAGAGTGGCTCAAACAAATAATCAAGAGGCAAAGCTAAAAAATGTTAATGAGGAAAACAGGCATTGAAACTACCTGAAAAAAGAATTCAAGAGAATGATATTTAGATTGATGCAAGATCAATCACCCTCAGTCAGTTCTGGATAGTGATTTCAAACACTCTGTTCCCTTCACAGAAACAAATATAGCAGTGGGGATGACTAGGTGACATACGACACTCATGCATATGGCAGACTGACAAAAAGATCAAGGAAAATAAGAAAGAATTCAAAAAACCATGACAGGAACAACAAATAAAATAGATTAAGGATTGGAGACAATACAAAACCTACAAATAGAAATCCAGATTAATAACAAAATTTAGAAATGGCCAAAACATTGAAAGGGCAAAGGATTAGATTTAAACCAGTGGAAGCCAGAATTAGTGAGCTTGAAGATAAATCTTTCAATTTGTAAACTGGAAGAAAATAAGAAAACAGAATGAAAAAATCTGAAGAAAGCCTAAGATTCATGTGGAACAAACATGAAGAAGAGTAACTTGCAAGTGAATGGAATTCCAGAACAGGAATAGATGAATAAAAGCACAGTAAACATCCTTGGAAAACTGTTGGAAGAGACACAGAGAATGATAGCAGACTAGGCAGAAAGGCTGTGCAGACCATCTGCAGAAAAGATACAGAAAACTAGACAAAAGATACAGATATACAGGATGGTCCTGGAACTCTGAGCTTCAGATGAAGGGATAAATAAGTAGATCAAGTGCTAACTGGGAGAAACAGTTCAACATATGCAGGAAAGGAGGTGACGTCTGATTTGGGGAAGCCAATGTAACTCATTTTTAGCTGTGAGCAGATTAAGAGACAAGAAAATATTCCTATTGCAGAAGCCTTCTTCACTGTCAGAGACAAAGTGCAATTTTTTTCTCCCTTTTTACTCACTTCCTTTCTGATTCCTTGTACCCTGCTTGTGACCACAGTCAAGACCTATAAAAATGGACACCCCCAGAAAAGGTCCCTTGCAAACCCTGTGGCTGGCTGCATAATTGAATGGGAGGAGACAACAGAAACATCACAGACTAGCAGTCTCTGTTCCAAATCAGGACTGGCCAGATCTGGGCTAGCTCTCACTAGGAAAAGCAGCTGAATGGACTTATGGAGAAGAGGAAAAGGGGGGAAGAAAAAGACTGGTGATAGGTCAGAGAGGCACAGCAGGATGATCTTGAAATTTCAACGGCAGCTGTGAAAGCAAGTGTCCATTAGGTGATACTAAAGAATTACGATTAATTTTCCATTGTTTCCTGGTTTATTTGTTTTCCCAGTTTTATTGTTTTTATATATTTTCTCCGGGTTTTCTATTTTTCATTTTTAGTTTTTAGTTTCTTTGTCCTCCCTCTCTTTTGTGGGAGTATTTTCTCTTCTTGCCTCACCCAAAAGGAGACAGCAACTGTGGCCATACAACCTAACTACAGCCATACCCTCTTGAAACCCACCAATTGGGCCAGAATCAATACAAGCTTCTATACATTGCATCATTGACAATAGCCAGTGCCACCTAAATTCACTCAGAACTGAACTTCACAAATAACAGAGAATGGTGCACAAGTTCATCTCTTGATCACACCCATCTGAAGGTAATTGTAAGAAAACACCACCATACATTCATCAACTTAATACAAATACAACACCACAATA
>NW_006408546.1:14108134-14110305 GCF_000296735.1 Chrysochloris asiatica | reverse complement strand
ATAAACAAAAATTAAAGGACTTTGCAAAAGCCAAGCCACATCCTCTCAAACAAGTAGGTAAAAATGAAAAGTTACCACAAAATAGAACCAGTAAGATTAAGCTCTGATTTCTCAGTAGAAACCAGGCAGGCAAGAAAGCAGTGTGGAGACATATGCAAAACTATAAAATAAAAAAATATATCCAGCAAAACTGTTCCTCAAATATAACAGCAAAATTAGAACATTAGCAGATAAACAGAAACTAAAGGAATTTGTAATAACCCAGGCAACTTTACGGAAAATACTAAAGGGAGTCCTTTGGACTGAGGACCAACAAAATCAGACAACAATGTGAGATTAACATACATGGCAAGGCCACCTAGAATTCATTCCAAATACGGAAGCATTCAAAGTAAAACAATCCTTCAAGACTGACATTAGAGAACCAGAGATATCAATTTATAATGAAGATAACTACAAAACAAAAGAGAGGGAAAAGTGGAGTTACAAAACTTCCAAATGGAAAGGAAGTCAAGTCGATATCAAGATCAAAGAGACTGCTTTAAACTGGATGAAATTAATAAATTACAGGTTTAAATGCACCAGTCAAGAGAAAGAAGCAGAATGGGTTAAAAACAACACAAAACAAACAAACAAAAAACAACCCAGCATCCTTCAATCTTACACATACCTTATACACAAAGAAAATAACAGATTAAAAATCAAAGAATGGAAAAAATATATCGAGTTAATGACAATCAAAAACAAGCAAGAGTTGTTATTGTTGTCATTAAGTGCTGTCAAGTCGATTCCTACTCATAGAGACCCAATTTAGGGTTTCTGAGGAGCAGCTGGTGAGCTTGAACTGCCAACTTTGCAGTTCAAATGACTTTGCAGTCTGGTGCATTAACCCACAGCACCACAGGTAATATTAATTTCTGGAAAATAAACATTAAGGCAAAAACCAGCATAAGAGACAAAGAAGGACATTATCTCATAATTCAAGAATCAGTTGAACAAGAATGCATAATGATAATAAGTATCTATGCTCCCAATGAAAAAGTCTGAAATTACATAAACTGAACCATAAAAGAATTGAAGAAAGAAATACAATAATAGTAGGAGATTTTAATACACCAATTTCAATAAATGACAGAAAAACTAGAAAAAAACTGAACAAAGACAAAGAGTTAAACAACACAATCAGCCAATTTGATCTCATAGATTTATAAAGAGCGCTCAACTTAACAAGGAACAATATATACATTCTTTTCCAGTGCACATGGAACATTCTCCAGGCAGACCATATATTAGGCCACAAAGCAAGTCTCAATAAATTTAAAACACTGAAATACTACAAACCATCTTCTCAGATCACAATGTTATAAAATTTAGAAATCAACAATAGGGAGATCAAGGGGAAAAAAATAAACAAATAGAAATACACTAACACCTTGCTTAAAAGCTACTGGGAAATAGAATGAATAAAAAATGAAACAAAAAAATGCCCTTGAATCAAATGAGAACAAAAACACTATGTATCAAAACCTTTGGAACACAGGAAAAATATTTCTTAGAAGTCAATTTACAGAAATAAATGTGCACATCCAAAAAGAAGAAAGAAACAAAATCAACATATTAACATAACATGTTCAACAATTAGAAAAAGAGTAGCAAAGTAAGCCTACAGTCACCAGAAAAAAAGAAATAATAAATATTAGAGCAGAAATAAATGGATTAGGAAACAGAAAATCAACATAAAGAATAAACAAGACAAGAAGTTGTTTCTTTTAAAAGATTAATAAAATTGAGAAATGATTGACAAATCTAACAAAGAAAATAAGTAAAAACAAGAAATGATATGAATGATGTCACAATAGAATAACAGAAATACTATTAAGAATTACACTCCAAATTTGAAAATCTAGAAGAAATGGATCAATTTTTAGAAAAACACAACCTACCTAAACTAACACAGATTGAAGTAGAAAACTTGAACAGACCTGTAACAAAAGAAGAAAGTGATCAGGTTATTAAAAACTCACAACAACAAAATTCCTGGACCCAGATGGCTTTACTGGTGAATTTTACCAAGCATTCAGAAAAAGCTGACATCAGTAATATCTAAACTATTTCAGAACATAGAAAAGGATAGAAAACTCCCAAATACATTTTATGAAGTGAGCATAACA
>NW_006408546.1:14105237-14106744 GCF_000296735.1 Chrysochloris asiatica | reverse complement strand
GTTATTGAAAATACCATGGTTTGGGTCAGATGCACCTTAGCCCTCAAGCTGACATCTTTGTTCTTCAACACCCCAAAAAGGTCTTGTGCAGCAGGTTTACCTAATGCAATACATCATTTGAATTCTTGACTGCAGATCATGGATGTTGTTGTTGTTGTTAAGTGTCATTGAGTCGATTCCCACCCATAGAGACCCTGTATAGGGTTTCCAAGGAGCAGCTGGTGAGCCCGAACTGCTTATCTTGAAGTTCAAATGGCTTTGTAGTCTGGCGCGTTAACCCACAGTGGCACTCCAGGGCTCCGCAGCTCATGGATAGGGAGACTAAATATTGTGAAAATATTAACACTACCCAGAGTGATCCTCAGCTATAATGCAATCTCAATCAAGATTCCAACATCATTCTTTAAAGATATGGAAAAATTAATTACTAGCTTTATATGGAAAGGAAAGAGACTTTTAACATGTGAAGCAACACTACAAAGTAGGAGACCTCTCACTTTCTGATGTCAAAAACCTACTACACAGCCACAGTAGTCAAAACCAGTAATGGCACAACAAAAGACACATAGACCATTGGAATAGAAATGAGGACCCAGAACCTACACTCAGGTGATCTTTGACAAAGGCCAAAACATTTTTAAAAGGAAAAAGATATTTTCTTTAACAAATGATGCTGGCAAAACTAGATATCCATTTGCAAAAGAATGAAACAAGACCCATATCTCACACCATATAAAAAATAAATAAATAAGTAAATAAACTCAAAGTAGATTAAAAATCTAAATGTAAAACCTAGAACTATAAAGATCATCAATGAAAAAATAGGGACAAATTTAAGGCCTCTCCTGGTACGGTGTTGTGGGTTAATGCATTGGACTGCAAAGGCGGTTTGAACTGCAAAGTGATGGTTCAAGCTAACCAGTTGCTTCTTGGAAACCCTATACAATGTCATTATGGGTTGGAACTGACTCAACAGCACTTAACAATAACAACAAAATATGTCAGAAATGTGCTATCAAACATAACTGAAAACACACAAACAGTTAAATACAAAATAGATGAGTCAGGCCTCCTAAAAATTAGAAATTTACATACATCAAAAGTTTTCACCAAAGAGTCCCACAGACTGAGAAACAATAATTTTGCAATAGCATATCAGATAAAGGATTAATATCTAGAATTTATTTTTGTTAAACAGCAATACCTTTACAAGACTAACAACCCAATTTTTAAAATGGGCACAGGATGTGAACAGACACTTCACCAAGGAAGATATTCAGAGAACAAACATATGAAGAAATGTTCATAAGCATTAATCATTGTTGTTGTTGATGATGTTGTTAAGTGCCATTGAGCTGGTTCTGTATCAAAGAGACCCTGTATAAGGTTTCCAAGAAGTGGCTGGTGGGTTTGAACCATCAAACTTTTGGTGCTTACCCTACACTGCCTTGAGATGCAAATCAAAACAATGAGATATCATCTCACCCTAGCATTGATAGTAAAGTTA
>NW_006408546.1:14103700-14105052 GCF_000296735.1 Chrysochloris asiatica | reverse complement strand
CTGAATGGACTGCAAAAACAGTTCAACCACTGTGGGAAACAACATAGCATTTACTCATAAAGTTGTAGCCTAAATGCCATCAGTGAAGAATGGATAAACAAAGTTTGGTACATACAATTATGGAATACTATGCAGTGGTGAAGAATAATGATAATTCTGAAAAACACCTCATAATATGGATGAACCTGGAGGACATTATGCTGAGTGAAATTATTTTAAAAAATGGATAGATATTCTATAGTATCAGTATTGCAAAATCTCAAGAAAAAGTCTTTATACTAAAAGGAACAGTCTTTGATGGTTACCAGAGACGGGAAGAAAGGGAGAGTAATTCACAGGCTAGAGGGTAGATACATGTTAACTTGGGTGATGAGGAGGGCAACATACAAGAAGAGGGAAGTTGGCAGAAGAATGATGAAGACAGGTAAAGACACAGGGAGGTATGCAAGGGCCAAAGGGGATACAGGTAAATAGTGTTATGTACACAACCTTAGATCAACAGTGTTCTGCAGGTAGATACACGGACAGTCATACAGGCTTACAGGTATGAGAGGAAGAGTGGGCGAATACTCACAGATATATAGGAGTTTGAAAGAGAATATTTGTACATGGGTGCTTATCTTTCCTGCAAACACAACTATGAATGTGGCAGAACATTCAGTGAGCAAAAGGATGAAAACTTCTTAAATATCAAACGGTTTAAGACAATGAGTAACTGGGCCTGAGGACTCTCGATCATATTTTCAGGGGCATCATGATCAGTTGGCATAACAGAGTCCACAAAGACAATATTCTACATCTACTTTGGTGAGTAGCATCTGGGATCTTAAAAGCGCATGAGAGTCCATCTAAGGTGCAACTATTAGTCTCTCCATGTGCAGGTGTAAAAGGAGTGATGAAAATTGAAGTCCCAGTGAACTAAGGAAACATGTGAGCACCAATCTCCTTGACTCTGAGACCAGAAAAACTAGGTAATGCCCAGCTACCACTACCAACTGCTCTGAATAGGATAACATTAGAAGATCCCAGATACAGTGTGAGAAAATGTCTACCAAAACTTAAAATTATTTTTTTTTAAAGTCCAGGATTACTGGTTGGAGACTGGAGGAACCTAAGACTATGCCCTTTTGCCACCCTTCAAGTCTGAAAGGAGCTCATCCTCTTGGCCCAATTTTCAGCCAAGCTATAGATAGTTATATAGGGAGGACAACACTAGTTAAGGTTTACTCACCATGGAATGGTCAACCATTCCAACTCAAAAGGGCAACATTTACCTAAGGACAAAGTTGAGAAGAGAATGAGAAGGCTGGTAGAACGGAAATAGAAATCATAGGTAAATAATGGTATAACTG
>NW_006408546.1:14099375-14103104 GCF_000296735.1 Chrysochloris asiatica | reverse complement strand
TCCACCAAATTTTGAAGCCCCCTCAAATAAGATGGTTACTATTTTTAAGCAAGGAAAATAAAATGAGGGTTGCAGGTTACAGGATAGTTGAAAAAAAAAAAAAAGAAAAAAGAAAGGTAACTCATGCCACAATATGAATAAACCTTGAAAATACAATGCTGAATGAAATCAGTTAATCACAAAAGGACAAGAACTACATGTTCTCTCTTATACTAAATAGACAAATTTAAAGAAACCAATGTTGATTTATGGTTACCAGAGGAAGAAGGCAGGGGAAAGGGGGGTTTCTGTTTAGGGGGTGCTACAGAAATTACGCTAGTGATGGTGGAATATTTAGGAAAAGGATACTGATACTAGCAATGGTTGTACAACATGAAAAATGTGATTAATGTCACTGAAATATACACGTAAAAAGTGAATTGACAATTTTTTTTATGTATATTTGTACCACAAACTAAATTTAAATTCATACCATAATGTGCCACTGACAAAATTCAAAAGGTTGAGAAGGACACTTAGTTGAGGATTTTGGTTTTCTTTGGAATTGATGAAAGACAGTTATTTCTACTCTAAATATGTTGGTTGTTCAGTGATGGCAGGCCTAAAAACAAGATGGTATTATATATACCAGACTACCAAATGCAAGTTCTGAAGTTCAAACCCATAGCTGCTCTTGGAAACCCTATACAGTGTCACTATGAGTCAAATCTGACACAAAAGCACATAACAGTCAAAACAATATAACAGATGTTACTCTAAATACTTTATGTATTATCTAATTTGCTCCTTACAACAGCTCTTCAGATAGGAATTATCATTATTCCCATTTTGCAGAGGAGAAAACTGAGGCATAGGGCATTTAAGTAACTTTCTCAAAGCTAGTAAGCAAGTAATCTGAGAAAGAATAGCCTTATACAATTATTAAGATCTCATTACCAATCTTTATGACAAGTTATCATTTAATTGATCTCCCATATGCATTACTTCATTTAGCAAACCTGAGGCATCTGTTCTTATTTTTGTGTTATTGCTGAAATTCAGATCACGTAAGACTGGTCAGCACATGTCTTAGAAAGTATTTGTTCTACAACTCATGCTCCTGTCATGCAAATGAGTTCATACAGGACTGGAAAATAAAGAAACAATGTTAATTTAATAACAATGTTAAGTCAAGTCAGTTCTCATAACATTTTGACAGCACTTTTATGTATTGTACAGGAAGTAGAAAGATGGGAATAAATAACTACAGTATTATAAATAATGCCCATCACCCAAGGTCTTCCTCACAGTTTGGTTAGACCTGTCCTGGATGTGTTTATTGCCCTTCCTCTCAACCTTCCTTTATTTTGCCCTAGTCTGTCACTCATCAGCCTCAACACTCCCTTACTTATACATTCATTAATCTTTTTTTTTCTTCAATGTTAAGTCATAGATTTACTGTAGGATTTTTTTTTTAATCTACTAGGGATTTAACATATCTTATTAACAATGATGATATTTTTACTAGGATTACAATTTTTCTTTTTAGTGGTCTGGTGACAAACTTGCTTAAATTATGAGTGATCTGTTTCTCATGTTATTTTTCCACAATCTGTGAAATTTCTAGTGTGTGATTTCACAGAATGTGTGGTTTTTTCAAGAATATCCATATCATATCTATGCAGAAATTTCTGTATAACATAGTGTTTGAATTGACTTACCATTAACTTTTGTATGTATGTGTATTGTATCAACAACCACAGTGGATAGATTTTGCAGTTAACGTTTTTACTGGTGTGAGATGAAAAGCAGACAACAATTTTTAGTTTGTTGTGTTTTTTTGGTTTGTGGTTTTTTTTTTTTAATTAGGCCAGAAAATGTGACATTAATAAATGCTGAGGCAGGGACTAGGATCACTAGGATCGCTTTGATTTCCTCTCCCATGCTGGCCTAATTGTGCCTTTGTAAGAGCTCAGTTATGCACACTTCTCAAAGGAGGGAGTGGTGATCTGATTGATTCTAGGTCCAGAACACTGACTGGGCTGTACTTAGTGTAAGGTAAAGGCTTAGTGACATTCCTGGATGTTTCCACCCTGGAGAAGCATCAGAAATCTCATCCCAAAGGAGCCTAATAGCTTCTCTTGCACCATCCTTCCTACACATGGAGTGGAAGAAGGGTGTTAAATTAAAGCCTACCTTGCATATCTAATCATATCCGCCCCCAACATCAATCCCATTCCTCATGTGGTCAACCGGAGGTTAGAAAAAATTCCAAAATTTTGATTCTTCTAGAAGATGGAAGGATCTATTTAAGTCTGAAGGTACAAACAAGATACTCTAATCCAAGAAGCAAGGCTTGATGGCAGCTAGGCTAGAGGTGCAGTGAAGTTCACCGGTAGTGATACCACAGAATACCAGGCAAAGCAGATCCAGGGCAGAGCTCCAAAATTTAGAACCACAGAGATAGGAATATTTAAAAGGGTTGAAGGCTTATAGCTAGTGGAACTTGTAGCAAAAGTAAGAAATTGCGTACTTTAGAATCTGCCAGGCTTGGCAGCCCCAAGATGACAAGTTGGGCAAAACAAAACAGCAAGACCAAGCAGGGGAGCACACACACCATGGAAAAACTATGTAGGAACCCCCGAGAAAAGGTGGACAATGCACTTTGTTGGTTTTGCTTTATTCTGATTTTCTTTCTCTGTTCATTGGCCTGCCCCCCCCTCACTGTTTGCACACCTCCATTCTGGTGACTGGGGGTGGTGCCTGAGCAAGTGGACATCCTCACCACTAGTGGGTTCTTCTGCCCTGCAGTCACACAGATACTCTCAGCCCAAGAGCTGGCCCTGAACTTTTTTTTTTTTTTTTTTAATATGGGAAACGCCAGGACAGGGCTGTAGAGAGGGAAAGAGAGTTTAAAAACAAAATAGGCCTAAATTAAATTAAATCCTGAGGTACAGCATAACAACCAACAGTGGCATCTTGAAATCTCTCAGGCAGCTTTGAAGGCAAGGAGCTGAAGAGAGGACATTAATGTCATCCTCATATTAGGCTACAGATTTTTTTTTCTCTCCCTCCTCTCTCTTTTCTGCAATTATAGACGACAGTATTCAGTCTAGTTTTGTCTTTTTGTTGTTGTTGTTGCTTTTTTTTCTTGTTTTTTGTTGCTGGTGCTGTTGTATGTTCCCCTTCTACTTTTGGGGGACTCTTCCTCTCCCTATATTACCCATGAAGAGAGAGCAACTGCTGCCATACAGTCAAGATACAACCACACTCTATAAAACACCAAAACCCAGGCAAGAACCAATACCAACTGCCATATACCAGGGAGGCTGACAACACCTGTGAAAGTCACTCTGAGTTAAGCAATAAGAAGCATGAAAAGGGAAGCCCACAGCCTGATCCCATCTACCTGGAAGCAATCAGCATTAAAAAATACCGAAACACATACTCAGTTAAGTATTAAGGCCAAAGATAAACACTAAACATGTCCAAGAAGCAAAAGTAGATGACCATCTCAGCACATGTCCAGAAACAAGATAAAACGTCTGAGACAAATGACATAGAAGTAGACCTGGACTCCATTCTGGAAGGAGGGCAGGCCTTGGAAATGCCTGAGAAGGAATTCAGAAAAATTATTATAAAACGTTTCAAAACCTTTACAATGGAGTTGAAAAAAATAAGGAAGAAGTCAGGAAAGCACTACAGGAACAATCAAATAAGATAGATACAGCATTGGAAACAATTTGAAAC
>NW_006408546.1:14089343-14091115 GCF_000296735.1 Chrysochloris asiatica | reverse complement strand
AAAAAAGATACTCTAACCCAGCCTTTTCCAGAAAACCTTACATTGGAACTTGGGCAGCTTGCACTGTCCTGAGGAATAGAGGTGTGATTGGCAGGGTAGGATTTGGGTATCTCTGGGTCTCAGGTCACATCATCAACATGTAATCTGACTCATTTAACAATAAATATAAAACTTGAACCTCACCAGATTTGTAGAGTGGGATGCATACTTTTCTGGTCCTCCTACTAGGCTACCAAGGCACAAGATCAGGTTTTAATATCATAGACTCTGCTACAAGATCCCTAGATGTAGCAGTGTTTGTCTCCTTTACTACTCATGTGACAGCTGAAGCTTTACCCAGTATACTTTTTCAACCCTGAAGAAAATGTTTAAGAAATGAGTAACTAATCATCTTAATAGTTCAGATGATGTTATCGTATTCATTATTTCCTTACAGAGACATTCCCAAGTAATCTACTAGATGTTCACCATTTGAACTTATGTGTTGGAGAAAAGTTAAGAAGGCCTTTAATTCTAATTAAATAATCATCAAATTCTGGGTAGAAGCAACAGTGGGAAAAAACGTATTACATGTCAAAAAGACATTTAATGAAAGGATTTCTCTAGAGAAAAAAATAATAAAACAGAGCAAGAAATGCAGAAACTGAGAAGTTCTGTATAATAATACAGTAAATGTTGTTTGGCTGACCAACCTCATCCTCTTGAGACATCCAAGTAAACGTGAGCAGCTCAATCACAGGGCACTGCCTCCCTCCCGCACACCTATAGGCATGGCATAAAACCCAGTGCAGTCCATCCGAATTCTCAAACAACAACAGTAATTTGTTTAAGGGTAGACATATGACTCAGATCAGATTAACTGGATTCTTCCCCAATTGTTTTTCTGGTAGAGCTAAGAAGGCAGAATGTTTCTTGTCTTTGGGACATCACAGTGCTGCGAGGAAGTAAAGTTGGGACCACGAGCATCCATATTCCTTAGTCAAGGAGAATTAGGGGATAAATTTGTCTATTAATATTCAGTTACTCCAACTTTTGTGTCCAGAATTGTCTTGCTTCCTCTGAGGAATCTAAGGATTTCAAAAAAGTCTTAACCCACAGGACTAAATCTATGTGCCTTATGGAATGAACACTATGGAAGGACTTCTGTTCCTCTGTGGGATTTCGTTCAAAGAACTAATTCTGCATCATCTCTTCACCCTCTTTGGTATTATTATCCCTGATTTCATAGTGTTTGGATCCAAGCACCAAAGACTGATGCCTGTGTAATCCAAACCAACCAACCCGGAGCATGCATTCTGACTACATTGAAATTAAGATAGAAACGTCTAAGAAAATGAAGACTTTATCCCAAAAGATCCATAAATTTACAAATACATAAAAGACACTTCTAAATAACCCATTAGTCAAAGAAGTCACAACAAAATGTAGAATATGTATATTTTAATGACAGAAAGCTATATATCAAAATTGTACAATAGGAGGTAAGTCAAAAAGTACTGCAACAAAAAATCATAGAAAACATTGTTAAACAAAAGTATAAAAATGTGAATCTATTGTTTCTCAACATAATCTCCATCTAAGTCTGAGGGTTTCCAAGTGGCAGCTAGTGAGGTTGAACCACCAATCTTGTGGTTCAAACCAACCTTGCTGTCCAGCACATTAACCTACAGCACCATACCAGCTATTCCTCATTTTTGTTTTTGTTAAGTGGTCAATTCTGACCCATAGCAATGTTGCATAGGGTTTCCAGGGAGCTGATGAGCTTGAATTGC
>NW_006408546.1:14087671-14089073 GCF_000296735.1 Chrysochloris asiatica | reverse complement strand
GATGTATTTGAATTATGATGTCAGAGAAGAATATTGAAATTACCATGGACTGCCAGAAGAAAAATGTGTCTTAGAAAAAGTACAGACAGAATGCTTTTTAAAAGCAAGGATGACAAGACATCTCTCATTCTTAGAAATGTTGTAGGGAGGGATAATAGGATAAGTACCTGGAAAACGGTATCACACTTCTTAACGTGGAGAGTCAGTGAAAAAGAAGACACCCAACAAGATGGTTTGATACAGTGGGTTCAATGTGCTCAGCAACAATGGACTCAAGCATAACAACAATTGTGAGGATGGAGCAGGAATGGCAGTGTTATGTTCTGTGTGCACAGGGTCACTCTGAGTCAGAACCAATTCAACGGCACCTAACAACAGAATGGCTGATGATCTGGATTATTTCTTCATGTTTGTTGGCTACTTGAATGTCTTCTTTGGTAAAGTGACTGTTCACGTCTTCTGTCCATTTTTAATTGGATTATTTGACATTTTTCTTATTGAGCTATTGAAGTTTTCTGTTAATTTTAGAGAGATTAGTCCCTTATCTGATTCCCCAATCTGTGGGTTTTCTTTTTATTCTTTAAGTGAAATATTTTGATACACATAAATGCATAATTTTTAGTAGATCTTAGTCATCCAGTTTGCCTTCTGCTGTTTGTGTGTTTCCAGTTACATATATAGTATATTTATATCATGTATCAGAGTCCCTAAGTTTGTCCCTATTTTTTCATTGTTGACATTTATAGTTGTAAGTTTTACATTTAATTCTTTGAGTCATCTTGAGTTTGTTTTTGATTTTCAATAAAGTGTGAGATATGTATGGTTCTTGTTTCATTCTTCTGCAAATGGATATCCAGTTTTTCCAGCACTATTTGTTAAAGAGAATATCTTTTATCCCATTTTAAATATTTTGGCCCTTTGTCAAAGATCAGCTGAATGTAAGGAGATGGATTTACTTCTGGGTTCTCAATTCTTTTCCTTTTGTTGTATAATTACCAGGCTGTTTTGACTATTTTTGTTTTGTAGTAGGTTTTAAGATCAGGAAGTGAGAAGTCTCCTACTTGGTTCTTCTTTAGTAATGCTTTGTTTATTCAGGGTCTCTATCCTTTCCATGTAAAGTTGGCAATTAATTGTTCCATCTCTTTAGAAAATGATGTTAGAATTTGGATTGAGATTACATTAAGCTGAAGATCACTCTGAAAACTGTTAACACTTCACAATGTTAAATCTTCTTATCCAAGAGTAGGATATGTTGTTGTTGTTAAGTGCTGTCAAGTCGGTTCCGACCCATAGCAACCCTGTATAGGGTTTCCAAGGAGTGGCTGGTGAGCCTCTACTGCCAACCGTGCAGTCCAAACTGACAATGCAGTGCAGCACATTAATCCACAGCACCACACCAGTA
>NW_006408546.1:14075012-14083921 GCF_000296735.1 Chrysochloris asiatica | reverse complement strand
GTTGGAGGAGAATATTGAAAGTGCCATGGGCTGCCAAAAGAACCAACAGATCTGTGTTGGAAGAAGTGCAGCCAGAGTGTTTCTTGGAGGCCAGGATGGCCAAACTTCGTCTCTCATACTTGGGACATATTGTCAGAAGGGACCAGTCACTGGAGAAGGATATCATGTTTGGTATGGTTGAGGGTGAGAGAAAAAGAGGAAGGCCCCCTACGAGACAGATTGGCAAAGTGGCAGCATCAATGGGCTCACATAAGGCAATAATAATGAGGTTGGACCAGCATTTGGCGGTATTTCATTTTGTTGTGCATATGGTCGCTATGAGTCGGTACCAACTCAATGGCATCTTATAACAACAACAACAATCGTAGCATCAGAGGATAAAATGAGTGAGTATAATTATGTGAATATCATAATTTATTATATGATGGTGAGTCCAACATTATCCGCACTATGGCTGTAGGATTTATTTTAATCAACTTTTTGAAAACACAAATACATCATTTTACAACATAATCTCATTACTTCTCAATAAATTTCATCCATCTGTTAACAAGCGCTCATATTCCCTAATTAAAAAAAAATTTAGGTTGATCTGTGAACTACAAATGCACTGCTATCTTCATTTCTTTATCAGAGGTGAATCTTCATCCTCAAAGGGCTGTTTTCAGGAAACTACACAGGTGAAAATCTGATGGAGTAAGATCAAAACTATAAGCAGGATGCTGTAGCACCTGAAAAAGAAATTTTTGCAGAGGGTTAACAGCGTAGGCAGAGGTGTGTGGACATGCATTGTCATGCAAGATCACAATGTCCTTCGATAGGAGTCCTCTGCATTTAATCTGAAGTTCAGCCTTTAGCTCCTTGTTGGGTGTCTCACTGTAATGAACACAGTTGATTATTGATAGTGTTCCAATACTGGCCCTTGAGAATCCCAGAAAACTGTAAACATCGATTTTCCAGCTGATGGTTGACTTTTGAACTTTTTCTTGGTCAGCAATTGAGGATGTTTCCATTCCATACTCTGTCATTTACTCACAGGTTCTTAGTGATGAATCTTTGTGTTTTCACAAGTAAAAATTTTTTTAATGAAACTTTTACCTTCCTTCAAGGATAGGTCCAAATTTTGTTTACAGATGTTGTAACACTTCTGTTTATGCTCTTCTGTGAGTTGTTTCGGTACCCATATTGCACAAACTTTTTGAAACCCAAATCTACTGTGTATTAATTCATAGGCAGAGCCATGGCTGATTTGCAAATGATTTGCCACATCATTTATTGCCACTTGTTTGTTCAAAAGAATCACTTCACGTACATGCTAAATGTCACTGGCGTGGACATGGATGGGTGTTTAAATATAACCAGAGTGCGGATCATTTTTTACTCACCCTCATATATTTCAGCGTTGTGTTGGGAAGCCATTTTTTAGTGAGTAGAGTTGGCAGGTCCCATCAAAGAGTGAATAGGACTCTGTGTCAAATCAAGATACGTGGTGAATCCCTCACATGGGAAACTAGAACTGAGTGAAAGAGCATCAATCAGGGTCATGGTGGAATGTGGAGATGGACTTACTCAGTGTCAAAAGGAGGCAAGAAGAATGATTAACCAGTTTCTGTGCAATCTGAATTAAGATGGCACCCATCACAAGAGGACAGTTCATGTTCCTGTGGAGATGCATTGTTTTCTTTGAATAGGTCTTTTGTTTCTCTGGTTAGAATTATTCCTAACAATCGCTACTCGGTTTCTATGAGTCAGAACCGGTTTGATGGCACTTAACAGAAACAAATTTAATCTTTTGCATGACTATAAATGATTAAAGCAATATATGGGCAAAATATTGAATGATGCAGAAAGCATCCAATGACAATTGAAGGAATATGCAGAGTCACTGTACCAAAAAGAGTTGGTCGCTGTTCAACCATTTCAAAGGGTAGCACATGATCAAAGCCAATTGTATTGAAGGAAGAAGTCCAAGCTGCACTGAAGACATTGGCAAATAACAAGGTTCTGAGAATTGATGGCATACAAATTGAAATCTTTCAACAAACTGATGCAGCACTGAAGGCATTCACTCATCTATGCCAAGAAATTAGGAAGACAGCTACCTGGCCTACTGACTGGAAAAGATCCATTTTTGTGCTCATTCCAAAGAGAGATGACCCAACAGATTGCAGAAATCATTGAACAATATCATTAATATAACATGCAAGTACATTTTTGCTGAAGATAATTAAAAAACAGCTGCAACAGTACATTGACAGGGAACTGCCAGAGGTTCACGTTAGTTTTAGATGAAGACATGGAGTGAGGGATAACACTGCTGGAGTCATTTGGATCTTGGCTGAAAACAGAGTTCAGGGTTCCAGGATAATCATATGCATCAGTTTCAGGTTGTCTCTCATATCTTTGTTCAAACCACCAGCCACTACTCAGAAACCCTATACAGGGTCACTATGAGTCAGAACTAACTCAGTGGCACTAACAACAAGGACAACATCTTTTCTGTAGAGGGTCTTTGTAGCATATCTTCATAGTCTGCCATCTTGCTAAAAGACTGGAGCATATTTTTAAAGGCATCCTAATGAGACTCCAACTAATTAGGTCAATTCCAACTCATAGCCACCCTATAAGACAAAGTTGAACTGCTCCTTAGGGTTTCCAAGACTATAAATCTTTACAGATTAGAATGCCTCATCTTTTTCTCATAGAACTGCTGGTGGGTTTGAACTGCCAACTTTGCAGTTAGCAGCCCAATTCTTAACCCATTGCACCACTAGGACTCCTTCCTAATGAGAGTAAGACAAGTATATTGCTGAGAGAACTTGTCTGCAGCCATCCACTGATTGTAGAGACATGTTTAAACATTTAATTTAGAATACACCCAAGCATATACAAACAGGAACACTTAAGCAATTCAAAGGAAAACAGGCATTCAAAGAAAACAACATAGTTTTGAATGCATATTTTTAAAAAGAAGAAAAATTGAAAGGTAACAAATTGAGCATCCATCAAAAAAAGTTAGAAGAAGAAACGAACAAAATCAAAGAGTAACAAAGGAAAGAATTAATTATCAAATCACTAATAATAAAGACAAATTACTTAAACTGTAGAAAAAATAGAAAAGGCTTTTGTTCTCTTGTACATTAGCTTGCAAGGAGTAAGAGTTTACTTGATGGCAGCTCTCTATCTATCTATACCAGCAATTCTACACCTAGATATATACACATGAGAAATGAAAACATATCTCTACACAAAGATTTGCTCAGGAGTGTTCATCACAGCTTTACTCATAATAGTCAAAAGCTGGAAACAGCCCAAGTATCCATCAAAAGATGGACAATAAATTATATAATCATACAATAGTGTTTGCTCAGCAACACAAAAACACTGAATTAGTAATACATGCAACAACACAGATGAAACATTAACAACCTATAATATGCACATTTAGTGAAAACAGTCAGACATAAAAAAGTATATACTATATAATTCCATTAACATGAAGTTCAGGAACAAGCAAAGCTAAACTGTGATGATAGAAATAAGACTAGTGATTACCTATACATATACAAATATACATGGGTATATTTGTTGTTGTTAAGTACCGTGGAGTTGGTTCCGATGCATAGTGACCCTACACAGAGTTTCCAAGGCTGGAAATCTTTACGGGAGCAGAAGGTCTCATCTTTCTCCCGTGGAATAGCTGGTAGTTTCGAACTGCCCACCTTGAGGTTAGCAGCCCTGTAACCACTATGCTGCCAGAGCGCCTTACATGAGTTTATACATATGTAAAAATTCACTTAATGGCTGGCTTACAAACTTTCAAGAGGAAGTCTAGTTTCCGAGGAGCAGTTGGTGAGCTTGAGCCACTGACCTTACGGTTCAAACTGACTTTGTGGTCCAGTGCATTAGCCCACTGTTCCACATTTTTTTTAAAAAGCAGTTGCCATCCCATCAACTCCAAGTCACAGCCGCCCCCATGCCTGTCAGAGTACCAATGTGCTTGATAGGGTTTTCAATGGCTGAGCTTTCAGAGTAGATTACCAGGCCTTTCTTATGCGGTGTCGCATAGAAAACTCAAGCCTCTAATCTTCTGATCAGCAGTCAAGCTTGTCAAATGAGAATAAAGCACATCATACAATAAAACCTGTGAAAGCTGGAAAGTGTGTAGTGTAGAAACCTGTCAGATAAGAAAAACTCACATATTTTCCAGTATAGCAAGCAATAGAAAATAACAGGAAAATAATGAAACTGTCCCTTGCCCAAGTCAGAAAACTTGTAAAACCTGGAAAAACAAGGCTCTGGAGTTCCAACTGTCACGGATTGCACTATGGAATATAAACAATTTATATTTCATTGATGAATTAAAACTTGAAACTTCTGAATGACCATATTTGCTATTGTTATTGTTGTTGTTAAGTGCCACGGAGTAAGTTTGACTTACTAGGAAACCCAATATAGGGTTTCCTAGACTGTTAATTTCATCTTTCTCCCCTACAATGGCTGATAGGCTCAAACTACCAACCTTGTGGTTCATAACCCAGTGTTTATCCTACAGAACTACCGCACTCCAGAATCACCATATAAACTAAGATAAAAGACAAACCATAGAATGGAGACTATGTTCGTAGTATATATAAGCAAAAGTGACTATCATAATTTATAAAGATGGCACTTTAGGATAAGCACTGGACTTCTAACTGTAAGATCAGCAGTTCAAACCCACCAGCCACTCCTCCTCAGAAACCATATATATAGGGTAGCTATAAGTTGGCACTTAACAAATTGAAACCAACTTGAAGACAGTTAACACCAATATATATTGATTTAGAGATCAAATCAATAAAAAAAGATACCAGAATAATCCAGTATAAATAGACAAACCTAATGCTCTAAAGAGAACATTCAAATACATAACAAACATATGAAATGAAGCCCAATCTCACTATTTCAGGAAAATTCTAATTAAAACAACAAACTTCACCAATTCATCAAGTAGTCAGACAAGTGGAGATAAGGTCATTCCAAGTAGAAGAAATAACACGTAAAAACATCTAACATTATGAAAACACATTTATACCTCTATTTGTTTCTGCCTGAGAACAGCAGCAAATATTTTAAATATAAGAAAACATCAAATCTGAACAAACTAATACTTTTCTCTGCATCATACAATAAACTCAAGTGAAAATCCAGTGGTTCCACAAACCTCTCTAGTCACAGGTTTTCCTAGGATTCTGGGGGTGGGTCCCTCTTTCTTATGAGGTGTAGTCACCTTTTCCTACATTAATAAATAAGTTCCAGGGACTTCATCTATCTTATGGAATGAAGCTACTCCATTGGTGATGCCTGAATCAAACAAAACTAGAAGATGGAATTACTTCCTGCCTGCCTTCTACAAAGCTCTCCCTCCTAATCAAATTCAAAGAGCGCCTTTTTACCGTTTCTTATGAGTTGATTTTCTCTGACATATAGAATATTATGTTGTTGTTAAGTGCCGTCAAGTCGGTTCTGAACCATAGCGACCCTGTATAGGGTTTCCGAAAAGCAGCTGGTGAGCTTGAACCGCCAACCTTGCAGTCCAAACGGCTTTGCAGTCTGGTGCATTAACCCACAGCGCCACACCAGGACTCTAGAGAATAGTATTGCTGAGGTTATATTACCTTGGAAGTCCAAAGCACAAACCAAAATAACTTGAAATAAGTTGTAGAATTCATCAAAGGTAAAGTGAAATCATTATATGGTCCCAATATACTACCCAAACCAAAAAATTATCTCATTGTCTACTTTTTCATCATTATATTAATGTCTCTACCTCACCCATTGAGATGAATTGGCACAGTGGCAGCAACAATGGTCTGAAACATAACAATTGTGAGGATGGCACAGGACCAGGCAGTGTTTTGTTTTGCTGTGCATAGGGTTGCTATAGGTCAAAACCGACGCGTTAGGCACTAAGCAACAACAGAAACATTTATTTGATAATTTAAGGTTTTCTAAACTTCACTGAAATTTAATGTGAACATGTCTTAACTCATAAATTTTTAACAAGCAATACAAGTTTGATAATTAAGGTTTTGTGTCAGTTTGACTGGGCCAAGATTCTCAGTGGTTCAGCAGTTGAAATGTAGTTATCCCCATGATGAGAGCTAATACTATATAATTAATTCTATAATGAATTCTTCTATGAGCAGCCAATCATCTGAAAGTATGTTTTCTCAGGGGTGTGGCCTGCTTCCAATGTATTAGACACTCCAGCAAAGCTTGTTGGCTCTCTGCATCTGTCTTGTCCTCCAACCTCTGGTTTTTAGGACTTGAGCCTGCTCTTTTTTTAGGACCTGCTCTTTTGCCTGCCTGCCATCTGATGTGTCAATCTTAGTTCATCTGACTGGGACTTGGCACTCTCCCAATTCTACAACTGGGTGAGCTATTTCCTTGATATAAGCTTTTATATATATATATGTATATATATATATCACTGGTTTTGCTTCTTTAAAGAACCCAGACTAAGACAACTGGTAATCATGAAAATAACAATGTTTTGTTCCCAAGTATTAGACATCTGGCACCATATGTGAATTTTGGCATCATTTACATTCAATAAGGTAAGCGTAGAAACATTAAGGCCTGAACAAGTCCTATGTGAAAAGAAAGGAAAAGTCAGTTCTTCCTGGCTGTGGTTATAGGAGGAGCACCCCTCATCCCCCACAGGCAGCAACCAGCACCTTCATCTGCAGAGTCCCCACCTGCATGAAGTTGTGACAAGGAAAGATGGGAACAACTTCAGCCTTAAAAAGTATTAGAGTGAAACAGAAGACAGAAACTCAAAAGTGAGCTAGAGGGCTGTGTTCACAATAACAGAATTAACAGTGTTAGGAATGTTACAGTCAAAGGAAAGAAGGCAAGATAGTATTTTTTAAAGATGTGTATTTAAATGAACATAATTATCAAAGTATAGAAAATGACAAGATGTGATTATCTCTAGATAGAGACAGAGCTGCATCTGGGGAACTCTGGGGAACAAGGAAAGAAGGACAAATAAAGGAGGTTTACTTTTCACAACATACTTTCTGCTCAATTGAATTATTTTTACACAAGTAAACATATTCATTTTCAAAAATAAACACAGGAAAAATTAAAGCATGAATTTATTGAGTAAGACACTATTCACTGAAGTTATGTACCAATTTTATATGTTAGATGTTTGAGAAAACTACAGTTCTTCCCACCACTCTGGTGGTTTGTGTGTTGCTGTGATGCTGGAAGTAATATCACTGGTATTTCAAATACTAGCAGTGGCACCAGTGGTGGACAGGTTTCAGTCGAGCTTCTATGCTAAAATAGAGTAGAAAAGAGGAACCGGCAATCTACTTCTGAAAAGAAAAATTGCCAGTGAAAGCCTTCTGAATATAGCAGTTACACAGTGTCTGACACAGGGCTGAAAGATGAGCCCCTTGGTTGGAAGGCACTCAAAATACAACTGGGGAAGAACTGTCTGCCCAACACAGAGTCAACAAGAATGATCTAGATGGAGTTAAGTGTATTGGCACTTTTATTTGCTGTATGGCACAACTCATAAGAAATAGTTTCAAACATTCATTAATAATAAAATTGTGCAAAGTACAAAGAACGAATCTAGGAAAATTTGAAGTTGTTAAAAATGAAATGGAATTCACAAAGATCAATATCCAAGGCATTAATCAGCTGAAATTAATTGGCATTGGCCATTTTAAATCAGACAAACTATGGACTACTATGCTGAGAATAACAAGTTGAAGAGGAATGGCATCACATTCATCAAAAAGAACATTTCAACATCTATCCTGAAGTGAAATGCTATCATTGATAGGATACTATCCATATGTCTATAAGGAATACCAGTTAAAACAACTATTATTCAAAGTTATGCACCAATCACTAATGCCAAAGATAAAGAAATTGAAGATTTTAATCAACTTCTACAGTATGAAACTGATCAAACATGCAATCAAGATGCACTGATAATTACTGGTGATTGAAAGATTGGAATGTGAAAGTTGGAAACAGATGTACTGGTAGCTGGAAAACATGACCTTGGTGACAGAAGCCATGCCAAAAATTACATAATAGAATTTTGCAAGACCAATGACATATTGATTGAAAACACTTTTTTACAACAACATAAAATGTTACTACATAAATAAATCTCTCAGAATGTAATACACAGGAAATAAAATCAGCTACATTTGTAAAAAGAGATGATGGAGAAGTTGAAAACCATCAGTCAGAACAAGGCCAGAGACTAACTGCAGAACAGACCATCAATTGCTCATATGCAAGCTCAAGTTGAAGCTGAAGAAAATTAAAACATGAGCGCCAAAGTATGACATTAAATATATACAACCTGAGTTTATAAACCATCTCAAGAACAGATTTGACACAGTAAACACTAGTGACCAAAGACCAGATGAATTATGGGATCATAAAGCCATTCAAAAGGCACAAAAGAAAGAAAAGGCCAACATGAATGTCAGAAGAGACTGAAATGTCTCTTGAGTGCAGAGTAACTAAAGAGAATGGAAGAAATGATGAAGTAAAAGAATCAAACAGGAGGTTTCAAAGGGTTACTCAAGGAGACAATTAAAGCATTATAGTGAAACATACAAAGACCTGAACATAGAAAACCAAAATGGAAGAACATGGTTGGGATTTAACGAACTGAAGGAAAAAATCCAAGCTTAGAGTTGCAATGCTGAAGTCTTCTGTACACAAAATACTGAATGACACAGAAATCAATAAAACAGGATAGAAGGAATATACAAAGCCACTACACCAAAAATAATTGGTCAACATTCAAATATTTCAGGAGGTGGCATATGATCAAGAATTAATGGGCTTGAAGTCATAATGGCAAGTAATCAAGTTCCTTCAGG
>NW_006408546.1:14069795-14074557 GCF_000296735.1 Chrysochloris asiatica | reverse complement strand
TGGATGAACTTGACCTACACTCAGGGAGGTAGTAACTCTAAATATCAACAGAGAGGGAAGGAGTCTTCACATCAAGTACCAATTCTATCCCCTCTGAACAGAGGGTAGATAGCAATGGACAACTTAGGCATTGACTACGTAAAATGAGGGGGCAATAAAGGAACAAAGTGACTGGCTTACAAGATTTCAAGATGGAGTTTAGTTTAATATTGTGGCGGGGGGGGGGGGGAAGGAAGAGTCCCCACTGAATAGTTTTCATCTTGTCTAGATGGATCTGGTTAAAAGAGATGGGGATAAGATTCTTGTGATTCGATAGTGAGTAATTGTTATCATGACTAATTGCAACTGTCACATTTGTAAAGGTAGAAGTTTTGTAACAAAAACGGGGGAGTAGTTAATCTTACAGTCCAGAAACAAAGGCCCCTAGGACCATGAAGGGAGAAGAGCACAAGTGGAACGCAAGACCTTATCCAGAGAAACAGCGATACCAGAGATGGAGGCAGAGACGGAGACATGGAGAGAGGGAGCAGCTGAGGACTCTAGATTCCTGGAAAGAGAGGGACTAAGAGGTGGCAGCCAGGAGGTAGACCTGCAGAATGTGCCCTTTGGTGGTGTAAATTATTATATATGCCTGAGTGTTTGTTTTATTTTTTTTTAAAAAAGCTAGAGTGAATATAGAGAAATACTGTTAACTGATAGTACATGGAAGGCATTATAATCATTGTAACGAAACAAAGTGTATGATTGGTTGAATGTAAAACTGATGATCTGCCCTGTAAACTTTCACTCAATCTACAATAAAAACCTTAAAAAAAAAAAATTTTTTTTTTTTTTTCAAGAATGAATGGGGGGCAAGCAAGGGGGGTAACCCAGTCTTCCTCCCGGCCCAATGCGGCAGGAAGGGCGGCGGAGGCCTGGAGCCCGGTTCCACAACCCCGGACCTGCGGAAGGGCACATCCAACATGTCATTTGAGGAGCTGTTAGAATTACAGAGCCAAGTGGGGACTAAAAAGTATACGCAGTTGGTAGCTGGAAACAACACTAGGGAGCAAGATTCTATACCTCCTGGCCAAAATGCATGTGTTGCAGATAAACACAAGCCTTAGGAAATGCCGGCCAAGGCCCGGGTGCCATTTTTGCGTCAAGTTGTCCCGGTCAGTAAGAAGGTGTGGCCCGGGATCCCCGCTTTGATGATCTCTCAGGGGAATATAATCCTGAGGTGTTTGACAAAACATATCAATTCCTGAATGATATTCGAGCCAAAGAGAAAGAGATTGTGAAAAAGCAATTTAAAGAAGTGTCGTTCTGGGGAGGAGCATGAGAAACTGCAGCTGCTGCGTCAGCGATTAGAACAGCAAGAAATGGCACAGCAGGATAGAAAGCAGCAGCAGGAGCTATGCCTGGCCCTGAAAAAGGAGCGGTGGGTTCAGGCCCAGTAGGGCCACCGGCCGTACTTCCTAAAGAAATCTGAGCAATGTCAGTTGACCCTAGCTGAGAAGTTCAAGGAGCTGAAACGCAGTAAAAGGCTGGAGAGCTTCTTGAGTCGAAAGAGGCACCAAAATGCAGGCAAAGACTGTCTTCAGCTTTGCCACTGCCTCAGTGACACATGGGTTTGGCCTGTTCTCTTGGCCTAAGGCAGTATCGCTCAGAAAAGACTAGAAGGTTCTTGGACTGCCTTTTGGGCCGGTAAGAAAAGCGGCCTAGATGCCTTCCATGCAAAACTGCTTCTGCTTGGATCCGGTTCATCACTTCGCTTGCTCTTCTCCTTCCATTACCCTAAGCTGATATGTCTCTAGTATAGAGGAAGGGGCCAATAAGGGCCACAAAGTCTGCTGATGCCTCCCAGGGCTGGAACTGTATGCAGGAGTCACTTTATAAACTTTCCTAACATTCAGGCCACTCATTTTATTCTGCTTTTCGGTGGGATTTGTGGGTGGCCTAGAGTTATGTTTGGGTGGGCCACATAGGTGGGTGTGGTAAGCAACCAACCGTAAGACACAAAATAGGAAGTCAGATCTAAAACCTCTCCTGTTTAAATCTGGGTCCCCAAAAGATGACACCATTATTTAGAGGAAGAACTAGTCCCACAAAGGAGAACTCATCCCAGTTAGCTTGGTTTTGGATACAAGGGTGGGTAGGAAGTGGGATAAAATGTTTTCTCAGTAGCATGTAGCCACAGCTGGCCCTCATACCATGTCAAAGTGGAGTTCGTAACACCAATGTGATTTGGAAAGTCCTCAAGTCGATAATTCAAGCACGGTTTATGACTGCTACAAGGGAGTGTTGACCCCACATACGTTCAGACTTCTCCCCGGTCAACCAGGGCCCAGACTAGACATCGGAAAGCTCTGAGCTTCTGGAGGAATTTTGTTTGTTGTTTTTGTGTGTGTCTATAACAACTTTATTGAAATATAATTTACATACCATAACATGTACCCATTTAAAGTGTGTAATTAATTTTTAGTATTTAAAAAAAAAATTAATGGGATTGAAAGAAGAAACCCAAGCTGCAGTGAAGGTAATGATGAAAAACAAGGCTTAAGGAATTGACAGAACTCCAACTGAGATGTTTCAACAAATGGAGGCAACTCTGGAAGAGCTCACTTATTGAATGAGACCAGGATATTTGGATGACAACTACTTGGAAAACCAATTGGAAGAGATTCATACAAAAGCCCATTCCAAGGAAAGGTGATCCAAGAGAACGTGGAAATTGTCAAGCAATATCATTAATATTACATGCAAGTAAAATTTTACTGAAGATAATTCTGAAATAGTTGCAGCAATACATCTAGGGAACTATTAGAAATTTAAGTTGGTTCCAGATTGAACACGGAATGAAGGATCTCATTGCTAATGTCAGATGGATTTTGACTGAAAGTGGAGAATACCAAAAAATGTTTGTTGTGTGCCACTGAGTCAATTCTGACTCATAGTGACCCTGCATTGGGTTTCCTAGAGTGGATGGTAGGTTTGAACAGTCAAATGCTTTTCCTACAGCATTCATCTATGTAGATCATAACAAATTATGGATAACATTGTGAAGAAAGGGAATTCCATAATATTTCATTGTATTCATGCTGAACCTGTATGTAGACCAAGAAGTAGTCATTCAAATAGAACAAGGTGATTCTTCTTGCTTTAACATCAAGAAAGGTGCTCATCAGATTTGTATCCTTTCACCATAATTATTCAATTTGTATGCAGAATAAATGAGAAGCTGGACTATATGAAGAAGAAAGGAGCATCAAGATTGGAGGAAGACTAATTTAAAATCTATGATATGCAGATGGTACAGCCTTGCTTGCTGAAAAGTGAAGAAGACTTAAAGCATATACTAATAAATATAAGAGACTACAGCCTTCAGTCTACCACTCATCTGTAAGTTTGACGAACTGTGACTGCTTGTGTGTTGCTGTGATGCTGGAAGCTACATCACAGGTATTTTAAATACCAGCAGCATAGCCCATGGTGTACAGATTTGAGTAGCACGTCCAGACTAAGGCAGACTAGGAAAAAGGAGAGGCAGACCAACTTTCAATGGTTAACCACTGAAAACCGTATGAATAGTAACAGAACACTGCCTGATATGTGCTAGAAGATAAGCCCCTCAAGTTAGAAGGTACTCAAGTAAGACTGGGGAAGAGCTGTCTCCTCAAAGTAAAATTGGCCTTAGTGACTTAGATGGAGAGAAGTTTTTGAGACTTTCATTTATTGATAGAGCACAATTCAAAATGAGAAGAAACAGTTACAGACATCCATTAATAATCATAAAGTGGAGTGAACTAAGTATAAATCTATGAAAACTGGAAATCATCTAAAATTAAATGGAATGCATAAAGATGTATATCCTAGGCATTAGTGAGTTGAACTGATTTGGTATGGGGCATTTTGAATCAAATAATTATATGGTTTACTATGCCAGGAATAACAAACTGAAGAGGAATTGTTTCACATTCATCCACAAAAAGAACATTTCAAGACGTATCTTGTAATACAGTATAGTCTGTGATAGGACAATATTCATAGACCTACAAGGAAAACCAGTTAATACCACTATGATTCAACCACTAAGACTAATGATGATGAAACTGAAGAATTCTACCAACTTCTTTAGTCTGAAATTGATCAAACATGCAATCCAGATTCATAAATAATTATTAGTGATTGGAATGCAAAAGTTGGAAACAAATTGGAAGGATCAGTAGTTGGAAAATATCACATTAGTGATAGAATTAATGCTAGAGATCACATGATAACTTTTTCAAGATAATGACTTTTTCATTGCAAATATCTTTTTTCACCACTAAAAATGACGACTACACAAGTGAACCTCACCAGATGAAATACACAGGAATAAAAACCCACATTGTGGGAAGACAAGATGGAGAAGCTCAATATCTTCAGCCCATACAAGGCCAGGAGCACAGTGTAGAACAGATCATTAATTGCTCATATGTAAGTTCTTACGGAAGCTGAAGGAAATTGAAACAAGTCCATAGGAAGCAAAATATGACCTTGAGTATATACCACCTGAATTTAGAGAGCATCTTAAGAACAGATTTGTAAAACTAATGTTCTCCCATGTAAACTATCACATAATTCACAATAAAACATTTTTTTAAAAACTACCATCTGTTCTGTGGGAGAAAGATGACACTTTCTGTTCCCGTAGAGATTTTACAGCCTTGGAAACTCTATACAAGGTCACTACAAGTTCGAACTGACTCCATGGCACATAACTATATAAATATATATATAT
>NW_006408546.1:14068407-14069575 GCF_000296735.1 Chrysochloris asiatica | reverse complement strand
AAAAAAAAAAAAAAAAGAACAGATTTGATATACTGAACACTAATGACCAACAATCAGAAGAGATGAGGAGTGGCTTCAAGAACATCACAAATGAAAAAGACAAGAAAGAAAGGAAGAAAGGACAAAAATGAATGTCAGAAGAGACTCCAAAACTTGCTCTTGATCATAGAGAAGCTAAAGCAACTGGAAGATATGAGGAAGTAAAATAAGTGAACAAAAATTTCAAAAAAATTTTAGACATTATTATAATATTTACTTTACAAAGTAAAGTATAATGAAATGTGGAAAGACCTGGAGTCAGAAATCCAAAAGGTATGAGCACATTCAGCATTTCTCAAGCTGAAAAAACTGAACAAAAATGTCAAGCTTTGGATTGCAATATTGAAGGATAGATATGATGGAAAAGCTCCATATCATTAGTCAAAACAAAACCAGGCATGAACTGGACCTACACCTATGGATGCAGTAGCTCAAAAGAGGGAACAAATCTTTGCAGCAGGGATCATTCCCACCCCCTCCATACACAGAGTATACAGGGATGGGCAACTTGGACATTGGCTATCCAAAATGGGGGAGGGGGGCTACAAAGGCAAGAAGTGACTGGCTTATAAGCTTGCCAGAGGGAACCTAGATCCAGAGGGTGTGGAGGAAGGTAGAATCTCCACTGAATAGTATCCAATCTGTCTAGGCGGGACTGATTAAAGGAAATGTAGATAGGTCTCTTGTGATACAAGGGTGAATAATCATTACCAGGACTGAATGTGAAGGTTGTAAATGTAAAAGTAGACATTTTGTGGCAAGGAGGGAAGTGATTGACTTTGCAGGCTAGGAGCAGAGGTCCCTGAAACTATGAAGGGAGTAAAGCAGAGAGCGGAACCCTACCCAGAGAGGAAGCGATCCCTGAGATGGAGGCAGAGATGATGACATGGAGAGATGGAGCAGCTGGGGACTCAGAACCCAGGAGGGAAGAGGAGCTGTGTGCTGACGACTGGGGGCAGGGTGCGGGGAGGTGGGGAAGCAGGTTTATAGGATGCACCCTTTCATTGATTGGTGATGCATGGAGGGGATTGTAACCATGGCAATGAAACAATATATGATAGGATGAATGTAAAACTGATGTTCACCCATGTAAACTGTCACATAATTCACAATAAAACTTAAAAAAAAA
>NW_006408546.1:14055777-14066917 GCF_000296735.1 Chrysochloris asiatica | reverse complement strand
GCAAAGATGTCAGCTTAAGGACAAAGGTGCGCCTGACCCAAGCCATGGTATTTTCAATAACCTCATATGCATGCAAAAGCTGGGCAGTGAATAAGGAAGACTGTAAAAGAATTGATGCGTTTGAGTTCTGGTGGTGGAGGAGAATATTGAAAGTGCCATGGACTGCCAAAAGAACCAACAGATCTGTGTTGGAAGAAGTAGAGCCAAAGTGCTCCCTGGAGGCCAGGATGGCCAAACTTCATCTCTCATACTTTGGACATGTTGTCTGGATGGACCAGTCCTTGGAGAAGGACATCATGTTTGGAAAAGTGGAGAGTCAGCAAAAAAGAGGAAGACTTTCAATGGGATGGATTGACACAGTTGCAGCAGCAATAGGCTCAAACATCATGACAGTTATGATGATGGCTCTGGACCAGGCAGTGTTTAGTTCTCATGTGCACAGGGTATCTATGAGTCCGAACCAACCTGATGGCACCCAACAACTGCCTTCAGTATAGATTACTCTTAAATACAAAAAAATAAAATAAAATCCTCACAACTGAACTAATAGCAACATCTTAACAATGGAGAAAAGATTGAAGTTGTCAAGGTTCATTTACTTGCGTCTATAATCAACACCCACAGAAGCAGCAGTCAATGATTCAAAGAAAGTATTGCATTGTATAAATCTGCTGCAAAAGACCTCTTTAATGTGTTAAAAAGCAAAGATATCACTTTGAGGACTAAGGCACACCTGACGTAAACCATGGCATTTTCTATCATTTTTTATGCAAGCCAAAGAAGACTGGAGAAGAATTGATGCATTTTAATTACAGTGTTGACAACGAAAATAGACTATTGCATGGACTGCCAGAAGAACAAACAGCTCTGTCTTGGAAGAAGTACAGCCAGAACACCACTTGAACTGAGGACAGTGAAACTGCTTCTGACGTACTTTGAACATGTCATCAGGAGAGTCCCTGAAGAAGGACTTCATGTTTGGTAAAGTAGAGATTCAGCCAAAAAGAAAAAGACTCGTGACGAGATGAATTGACATAGTACCTGCAAACAGTGGGCTCAGGCACAGACATGATTATGAGGATGACAAAAAACAGTGTTTTGTTCTATTATATATGGGGTCACTATGAATCAGAACCAACTCTATGACATGTAACAACAACAACAGCAGATCTATATTCAAAATCTGAACCTAATTTAAAATATGAGAAGAAAGAAAAGACAACATCCCTGTAAGAAATGACAAAGGCAGTAAAGTGTGTAAATTGCCACTAAAAAACCTGGTCTAATGTAAATTCATATGGCACTATAAGATAAGCACTTGACTGCAATGTCAGTTTGAACTGTGAGGTCAGCAATTTAAATCCACCAGCCACTCCTTGGAAAACCTATCAGGGTCACTATGAGTCCATACCAACTTGATGGCACTTAACAACAACAACAACATAAGTTAAGTACTAGAAAGGTTTGTTGTTGTTGTTGTTAAGTGCCGTCGAGTCGGTTCCAACCTATAGCGACCCTGTACAGGGTTTCCGAGGGTGTAAATCTTTACGGGAGTAGAAAGCCTCATCTTTCTCCCGCAGAGCAGCTGGTAGTTTCGAACCACTGACCTTAAGGTTCGCAGCCCGATTCGTAACCGCTACTCTAGATTATATAAATGATAAGAACAGGCTAAATGTGGATTAACACAGTAACTCATGTGTCTTGTTTGAAAGTTAAGGGTCATAGGACCTGAGGTAAAGCCAAAATTTACCTGTCAATGGAACTCTGCTTTTCTTTCTCTCTCCCTCTGACTTTACACATAAACAGTAACAGCAGGAAAAATAAAAAATGAATAATTTTTGAAGGCCAATGTGAGGAGTGCAAAGAAAATTAGGTAAGGCAGCTATTACAAACAAACTCATTAAAATAATGTGTATCCAGAAGTACAATAGCTGCTGGAAGATTTTCACACTTTGGAAGCCTCTCTAAGCAGAAGGCCCGGTCAGGGAGTTAAACACATTTTGGAAGTTCTACCCTGAGCAAAAGTAAACTTTCGGGGCTTAGTAAACCTTACCAAAAATCACAATTAGCCCAGATGAACCACCACATGTATCTAGTCAGTGTTTCTCAATTTTTTTCCCATCCTTACTCCCCTATGGAGCTGTTTTAGATATTTTTTTCCCTAATTGCTCCCCTATTAGATTTTGACGCCACAGTTATACTGTTTGTCTATGCAATATTTGCATAGGATTGCTCTGTGCATATGAAATATAAGGTGTTTTGCCCCTCAAGAGCCAATTTTCATCTCCTTGGGATTGATATCATCCCCTCTAAGAATTCATGGCCTAGACCCACTAACTCTCTTTCTCAATCTTGCCTGAGACAGTATTTTCTTGTAAGCACAATCAATAGATCACTTTAAGCTATGTTTTTATACCCAAAGCCAAAAACCCATTGCCATCCAGTTGATTCTAACTCACAGTGACCCTACAGGACAGACTAGGATTCCTCCATAGTTCTTTCCAAGGCTGTAAATCTTTACAGAAACAGACTGCTTCTCCTGTGAAGCAGTGGGTGGATATGTACCACTGGCCATTTGGTTAGCAGCTAAGTGCTTTAACCACGGCACCACCAGGACTCCTATATTTCTATAGAACGAATTGTTGTCATTGTTGTTAAGTGTCATCGAATCAGTTCCAATGCTTAACGACCCTGTATAGGGTTTACAAGGAACAGCTCGTGGGTTTGAACCACCAAACCTTGTGGTTCTCAGTTCAGTGCTTATCCTACAGTGTCACACCATGAGTCCCTAAAACAAATGAGCAGGATGAAAATTTATTATTCTAAACACTGAGTCCTGTCTGACAGTTACAATCTAAATGTCATTTGCATACATCTATTGGCAGGTAACAGAACTGCAGGAATACAAGAGAGATGGGGTCAATCAGCCTCTAAAACGTTTTTGTTTTTACCACAAAAATCTTCACATGGACACCTTTTCCTATTTTGAAGATCACTCTCCCTATATATCTACCACCCAAGAAGATTTGTCATACTTTCTGGTCCAGAGTTAATACTGAAAAATAAAAACAAATTTCCCTTCTATAAAATTTCCAAATTCAAACCACTTTATAAAATTTAATATGAGTTTTCAGACTATATTGTTTCAGAATCCTTATACAGCATCTTGGTAGGGAGAGCAGAGTATCATTAGTTGCTAAGTTGACTCCCAATTCATGGCAATTCTATCAGCAACAGAGCAAAAAGCTGTCTGGTCCCACACCATTCCTATAACTCTTCTTGTTAAGTGCTGGAGAGTCGTTTCCAACTCATAGTGACTGTGTATAGAGTTTCCAAGGTGTGACTGATAAGTTTGAACTGCTGACCTTGTGGTTCAAACCAACTTTTCTGTCCAGTGCTTATCCTACAATGCCACACCAAGACTCCAATAATGCACTGTAGATACATTCCTATAGTAGATTGAAGATATGATTGTTTTTATTGGCTGATTTTCAGAAGTGGATTACCAAGCCTTTCTTTCTAGCCCATCTTCGTCTAGAAGCTCTCCTGAAACCTGTTAAGTGCCATCGAGTCGGTCCTGACTCATAGCGATCCTGTATAGGGTTTCCAACGAGCAGCTGATAAACCTGAACTGCCGACCTTGTGGTTCAAACCAACTCTGTAGTCAAGCACATTAATCCACAGTACCACACTAGGATTCAGGATAAGAGCATCACACAACCTACCACTGATGGATTGATGATGGCTATGTATGAGGTACATTGACCTGGAATCAACCCAGTTTCCAACATAAACCAAGAAACAAAACCACTGCCACCGAATCATAGAGACCCTATATAAGGTTTCTAAAGCTGTACATTTTTATGGGAGCAGAGTGCCTCATCTTTCCCCCATGAAGTAGCTGGCAGATTTGAACTACTGATCTTGCAGCTATTAGTTCAGTGCCATCAGGGTTCCAGCATAGAAGATGAGAATTTTACCACAAACCACACTAATGACTCTCATGGGGGCAGGCTACCCATTTGAAAATGACTATCTGGAAATGCTGAGTTACCAAGTTCAGCGAGGCAAACATCTCAGAGAGAGCTTGAAAAGAACCATTTAAAGTCAATTAACCTAGCAATTAGTTCTCAAAGCATCCACTTACTTGATTCAAAGCCATCTTTTCAAATTACCTTACATTATATTATAGTTATTTTCTTCAGCTTTAATTTGAATTTGCATATCAGTAATTGATGGTCTGTTCCACAGTCTGCCCCTGGCCTTGTCTTCACTGATGATATGGAGCTTTTCCATCTTCTCTTTCCACAGATGTAGTCTATTTGATTTCTATGTGTTCCATATGGCGAGGTCCATGTGTATAGTCGTCTGTTATGCTGTCTAAAGAAGGTATTTGAAATAAACAAATCATTTGTCTTGCAGAAATCTATCATTCGTTCTCCAGCATCATTTCTATCACCAAGTCCAAATTTTCCAACTACTGGTCCCTCCTCTTTGCTCCCTACTTTTGCATTCCAGTCACCAGTAATGAACAATACATCTTGATTGCATGTTTGATCGATTTCAGACTGAAGAAGTTGGTAGAATTCTTCTATTTCATCTTCACTGGCTTTAGTGGTTGGTGCATAAATTTGAATAATAGTGGTATTAACTGGGGTTCCCTGTAGGTGCATGGATATTATCCTATCACTTATAGCATTGTACCTCATGACTGATCTGGATATGTTCTTTTTGACGATGAATGCAACACCATTCCTTTTCAATTTGTCATTCCCTGCATAGTAAACCATGTGGTTATCAGATTCAAAATGGCCAATACCAGTCCATTTTAACTCACTAATGCCTAAGATATCGATGTTTATGCGTTCCATTTCATTTTTGACCACTTCCAATTTTCCCAAATTCATACTTTGTACATTCCATGTTCCAATTTTCAATGGAACTTATCGATGGAGAAAAGATTGAAGTTGTCAAGGACTTCATTCTTCTTGGATCAACTATCAACACTCACGGAAGTAGCAGTCAAGAGATCAGACGACGTATTGCACTGGGCAAATCTGCTGCACAGGAACTTTTTAAAGTGTTGAAGAGCAGAGATGTCAGCTTGAGGACTAGGGTGCGCCTGACCCAGGCCATTGTGTTTTCAATAGCCTCATATGGATGTGAAAGCTAAACAGTGAATAAGGAGGATCGTAGAAGAATTGATGCCTTTGAGTTGTGGTGTTGGAGGAGAATACTGAAAGTGCCATGGACTGCCAAAAGAACCAATAAATCTGTTTTGGAAGAAGTGCAGCCAGAGTGCTCCTTGGAGGCCAGGATGGCTAAGCTTCGTCTCTCCTACTTTGGACATATTGTCCGGAGGAAACAATCGCTGGAGAAGGATGTCATGCTGGGTAGGGTGGAGGGTCAGAGAAAAAGAGGAAGACCCCCAACGAGATGGATCAGCCAGGTGGCATCATTGATGGACTCAAGTGTGGCAGCGGTAGTGAGGTTGGCCCAGGATCAAACATTGTTTCGTTCTGCTGTGCATGGGGTCGCTATGAGTCGATTCCGACTCGATGTCACCTGACAACAACAACATATTATAGTTATAATGTTATTGTTGTTAAGTGCCATTGAGTTGGTTCTGACTCATAGCAATCCTATACAGGGTTTCCAAGGAGCTGGTGGGTTTGAACTGTCAACCTTGTGGTTAGCAGTTCAATGATTCTCTTACAGTGTCACATAAGGAATCCATAATAATTACTATCAAACCTGTAAGTTGTGTTGTTAAACTGAGTTTATGAATGTGGAAAATGAGACTCATAGTGGCCCTAGCCTGTCCAAGCTCACATGGCTAATGAGAGCGGCAAAGCCGTAATTTAAATACAACTCTGTCTGACCACAGAGCCTACATTTTATCCAGAGCAGACTCCCTCTCCTTTTGTAGACAAAGCTTTGGTGATAGGTATGTGAACTGTCAAGTAGAAATATTTCTACTAAAATATAAACTATGTTTCTCAACTTTGTGGATCTTTGAAAAATTTGGAAAACAGACCCATCCTTCTAAAACCAAGCATGTTGGAAAAGCCACTGTGAAGATTTGTTTTTGAATATGAGACCCACTCCAAGAGGGTGTGCTTGGAGTTCAGCAGACAATGAAAAATCATCCTGAGCTCTGCCCACTCACAATCGTGCACAGAACTCTTGCTCTCGATCAACCTCCCAGCTCTAGCCGACTGAGAAGGCTCTCTGTTATGCGTGCGACTGCACAGAGGCGATTTATTTTCTCATTGGAAATGGTGATGCCGAGAGAGCAGAGCCGTGTCACACACGGAGGAGCCACCACTATAGGGAACAGAAACTCCTTCCAGCTTGGCTTAGCTGCCATCTTTTAGGCCGCTGTGATAGCAGCAAGAATGGTTGCATAGCCAATCCCTGTCTCTAGCAGGATTGACAGTGTCTCAAATCCCTGCCTTCTTAAAGAGAATAATGGCCAGGGTCCGTGGGGGAGAAAGGGAGGGGAGCCTCTCTCTTGAAACTCTGAATATTGGGATCCTTAAAGATGGATTAGCATTTCAGAGATTTATTCCATTTCTTGGGCAGAGAAGCTGACTCACAGATACCGTAAGTTTGGGCATGATGACTCAGAGCTAAGTCTGTGTCCTTAAGCAGAATCGCAAACCAATAATTTAGAAAAGGCATAATGGTGTGTGTGATAACCCCTAAACTCCATAAATAATACAGTAACACCCCTCTTATCCCATATTCAAGCATCAAGCACCCCTAGCCATCCAGACCATATGAAAACATTCCAAGCAGCCTATTCCAAGCAGCCACCCGGCACAGGCAGAAATTAAGAAGCCAGGGAGAGCCTAAGAGGGAAGATTATAAAAGGAATAATATAACTGGTGGGTTTGCAATAAAAAGCGCCCTTCATAAGTATGCTACAGCTCTAAAAATCTAGTGCCCTTAAGGGCAAAACAAGGGATAGGAAAGAAAATGAAAAGAATGCACAAGATCCAAATCTTTGAGAAGTCAACCACTACAGAGCAGGTCTGTCCTGCTCTATGTGAGTCACAAAGACAATAACTGTAAACTTTCTAGTAACCACACTGAAAGCTCAAAAAAAAAAACCAGGTAATTTGTGTTTGTGTGCTTTACTTAGCCCAGTATATCTAGAATATTACCAACTCAACATAAATCAGTATTTTTAAATCATTGAGATATTTTACATTCTTTTTTGTTTTCTTGACTAAGTCTTCACATTTCGACACTTACAACACATCTACATTCAGACTAACCACATGTCAAGTGCTTAATAGCCAAATGTATCTAGCAGCTATAGTACTGGACAGCACACAGCCATAGACCATAGGGAAATTCTCAACATATGCCTAAGGGACTCACAAAGAGTGAGAAAAGGACATTCACTGCAGAATTGTTTGTAAGTAGTAAAATGTTTTAAACAATCTAAATGTATAATACAGTTAAGTGGATAATTGTCCATATATTCTAAAATGAAATAGAAAGCATCCACTTGAATGAGCACATTGGATCTAAATACATCACTGTGGTATCTCTCAAAGACATAAAGTTGAGTGACAAAAGCAAGTTGCCGAATCATTCACAGAGAGTACCATTTAAAAAGCCCATTGTCATCAAGTCAATTCCACCTCCCGTGAACCCTAAAGGACACAGTAAAATTGATCCATAGGGTTTCCAAGGCTATAATCTTTATAGAAGCAGATTGCCACATCTTTCTCCCTTGGAGCAGCTGCTAGGTTTGGACTACACCACCAGAACTTCTTATGTAAAGTTTTAAAATACACACAAAAAACCATATATTGATTTTTTTTTAAATCAAACATACAGCAGAAATATAGTATCAATCACAAAGAATAGACACCAACTCTGAGGCAGAAGCTAGTTCTGGGAAGCATGAAAAGAGCAAGGAGGATGTTTGCACCAATCAAAACCTGGCGTTGCTGGCACCGTAAACACGACTCAGAAGCCCTATGCCTGGTTGCTTCCACCTTACCAACCCTGGTCATGTCTAAAGGTCATCGTGTTAAGGAAGTTCCTGAACTTCCTTTGGTGGTCGAAGATAAAGTTGAAGCCTACAAGAAGACCAAAGAGTCAGTTTTACTGCTTAAGAAACTTAAGGCCTGGAATGATATCAAAAAGGTCTATGCTTTTCAGCAAATGAGAGCTGGTAAGGACAAAATGAGAAATCACCGGCATATCCAGCACAGGGGACCATGCATTATCTACAATGAGGACAATGCTATCATCAAGGCCTTCAGAAACATTTCTGGAATTACTCTGCTTAATGTAAGCAAGCTGAACATTTTAAAACTTGCTCCTAGTAGACATGTGGGCCATTTCTGAATTTGGACTGAAGGTGCTTTTCGAAAGTTGGATGAGTTGTATGGCATGTGGCATAAAGCTGCTTCCCTCAAGAGTAACTACAACCTTCCCATGCACAAGATGATCAATACAGACCTAAGCAGAATCTTGAAAAGCCCTGAGATCCAAAGAGCTCTCTGAGCACCACGCAAGAAGATTCATTGCAGAGTCCTTAAGAAGAACCCACTGAAAAACCTGAGAATCCTGTTGAAGCTGAACCCATATACAAAGACCATTCGCCGAAACACTATTCTTTGCCAAGCCAAGAATCACAAACTCAGGGTGGCTAAGGCAGCAGCAAAATCAAATGTGAAAGGAGTTCCAGGCAAGAAGCCACCTGTGGTAGGGAAAAAAGGAGGGAAGCAGATTGTTGGTGTGAAGAAGCTGGTGGTGGGAAAGAAGGCTGCAGCAAGCAAGAAACCAGCAGCTGAGAAGAAGAAGCTAGCAGAAAAGAAGTCTCCCACAGAAGAAAGAAGCCTGCTGCGTAAATTCTCCACATTTGTTCATCCCAAACAAGTCAAATAATTTTGGACAGCGTATTTTGAATAAAGACAGACCTGGTCAAAGAGGCAGTAAGGGGGAAAAAAAAAAAAAAGAGCAAGGAGGGAGGGAAGGGAAAGGGTTTTGAGAAAGTGACAGGGAGTTGTCAACTGAATAAGTAAAGATTTATGTATATAAAAAATAATCTGACACATATATAGTACAATGTTAATACTGTTAAGTCTCAATGGTGGGTTCAAATGTGCTCGTTATATGATTCTCAGTTCTTTTCTTTATAATTGATGAATTCCATGAAAGAAAGAAGGAGAGGGAGGCAAAACAGAAACCATGGGGCATAATAGAAAAAGAGAGAGAGAAGGAGACAAAATGTAGCTTGAACAGCATAGCAGAGGATTCTGGATACATTCTACCTGCCTCCTGAGGACATTGGGACCTGTTTGACATTCAAAGCGCTACACTACAAAGTTGGTTTGAACTGTAGGATCAGCAGTTCAAGTTCACCAGCTGCTCCTCAGAAACACTATATAAGGTCACTATGGGTTGGAATCGACTCAATGGCAGTTAGCAACAATGTTTGGTAAAGTGGAGGGTTGAAGGAAAAAGGAAGACCCCCAGTGAGATAGATTGGCACAGTGACAGCAGCAATGGGCTCAAATATAGCAATGATTATGAGGTTGGCAGGACCAGGCAGCGTTTCGTTCTGTTGTGCAGAGGGTTGCTATGAGTCAGTACCTATCAATGGCACCTAACAACAATGACACAAGTGTTGGTTGCATTCATTGCAAATACAAATACTTCAAAGCATTCAGAGATGAGTGAGACATATGAGTTCACAGTCATGAACCTAGTGAAATGGAAAACATTCTCCTATGTTCCACTGCTGTTGTTAGGTGCCATTGAGTTGGTACTGATTCATACCGACCCTATGCACAGCAGGACAAAACACTGCCCAACCTGGGCCAACCTCACTATCATTGCCACACTTGAGCCCATTGATGCTGCCACTTGCCAATCCATCTCGCTGGGGGTCTTCCTCTTTTTCTCTGACACTCTACCCTACCAAACATGATATCCTTCTCCAACAACTGGTCCCTCATGATAATATGTTCCATATACTCTGTCAAAATAGACTTGGAAGAATCTATTTTAAAGGTGATATCGAACTTTGTAAAAGGTGTGTAAAAAGGTTCATCTTCAGCCCTCTGGAACCCAGGCTGAGCAGATACTCTATTTAGCAATAAGAGATAACTAATGAGTTACATCTTTACACAATACACATAGTCAAGCACACATGCACACACATCAGCTTTATCATCATGACATCTTGCATCCTCTCATTCTTAACTTTGAACTTGGTATACCTACTACTGGTCCATAATCTCCCACCCTCCAATATAAGTCTATATATACACATATGCACATACATACTCCCTTTGCACTTTATCTTATTCTTCTTTCTATGTGTATGAGACTCTCAGCCCAGCTGGGAGTCTGTGCAGTTGGTGCCTCTGTAAGTCTGGGGAATTAATTGTCTTTCATCTCTTTCTGGCGTTTTATTGCAGATACGTCGAAGCACTAGCCCCATGAGTTCCTCTCTTTCAGCACATCTCTATCCATAAGGCACCCTTTTTTCCCGAACCTTGCTTATTGTCTCTGAGCCAGGTTCTTCTCTAAAATAAAAACAACTTCCTCAGTTCCATGGAAACGGCTTCTGCTGTTAAACATTTTAGAGATGTGTTGCTTAGTAGAGTTTGTTGTATTGTTGTTGTTGTTGTTTTTAAGTTTAAGCAATTACCTGTATCACACCCACACAACTTTATATATAGATATTTATGTGTGTGTATAAATATCTATATATGTATGTTGTTGTTATTGTTAGGTGCAATCAACTAGATTCCAATTCGTAGGGAACCTTTATAGGGTTTCTAAGGAGCAGCTGGTGGATTTGAACCACCAGCCTTGCAGTTAGCAGTCCAGTGCTTATCTTACAGCACTACAACAGGACTCTAATACATATATATATGTACGTATGTGTGTGTGTGTGTGTGTGTGTGTGTGTGTGTGTATCCTTAGTGGTGTAGTGGGTTACACATTGGGCTACTAGCCAAACAATCAGCAGTTCAAATCCACCAGCCACTCCTCAGGAAAAGATGAAACTTTCTGCTCCCATAAAGATTTAGTCTTGTTTAGTCTCAGAAACACTGCATAGGGTCATTATGAGTTGGAATCAACTCAGTGGCAGTGAGTATAT
>NW_006408546.1:14053724-14055412 GCF_000296735.1 Chrysochloris asiatica | reverse complement strand
ATACACACACACACATATATATGTAGCTCTGGTAGCGTAGTGGTTATGAATCGGGCTGCGAACCGCAAGGTCAGCAGTTTGAAACTACCAGCTGCTCCGCAGGAGAAAGATGAGGCTTGCTGCTCCCATAAAAATTAACAGCCTCGGAAACTCTGTGCAGGGTAGCTATGAGTTGGAACCGACTCCACGGCACATAACAACAACTGTAGGATAAGCATTGGACTGCTAATCTCAAGGTCAGCACTTCAAACCTACAAACCTCTCCTTGGAAGCCCTATGCAGGATCACTATGAGTCAGACCAACTCAGAAGCACTTAATAACAATAACATATAACTTTATATATATGGCGCTCTGATAGCATTGTGGTTACGTCAGGCTGCTAACCTTAAGGTCAGCAATTCAAAACTACCACCTGTTTCATGGGAGAAAGATGAAGCTTTCTGCTTCCATAAAGATTTACAGTCTCGGAAACCCTATACGGGGTTGTTATGAGTCAGAACCAACTCCACAGCACATAACCACCACCACCATATATATAAATAAATATATATATGTTGTTGATAAGTGCCGTCGAGTCAATTCTTATTCATAGCAACCCTATATAGGGTTTTCAAGGAGCAACTGGATTTGGATTGCTGACCTTGTAGTTTGAAGTCCAGTACTGATCCTACCATACCAGGAGTCCAAATATATACACAAAGGTGAATCAAACTTATCCGCACTCAGGTTATATTGAAACACCCATCCAAGTCCACAGCTGATGACAACATTGAGCACGCTCATGAAATGATTCTGCCCAACAAACAAGTGACAGTGGATTATGCAGCAAATCATTTACAAATCAGCCTATGAAATAATATGCAACAGCCTTGAGTTTTGAAAAGTTTGTGTGGCATGGGTACCAAATCAACTCACGGAAGAGCATAAACAGAAGTGTTCCAACATCTGCAAACAAAATTTGGACCAATACTTGAAGGAAGGTTAAAGTTTCTTTAAAAAAACAAAAAAATCATTACTGGTGATGAGACATGGATTCATCACGGTCTGAGAGTAAACGGCAGAGTATGGAACGGAAACATCCTCAAATGCTGACCAAGTAAAAGTTCAAAAGTCAACCATCAGTTGGGAAATTGATGCTTACAGTTTTCTGGGATTCTCAAGGGCCAATATTGAAACACTATCAAGAAAAAGGTTCATCAACAGTACTGGTTATAGTGAGCTGCTCACTGCAGAACTAAAACCTAAACTTTGGATTAAACTCAGCGGACTGTTATCCAAGGGCATTGTGATCTTGCATGACAATGCACATCCACACATCTCTGCCTATACTGTTGACACTGCAAAAACTTCCTTTTGAGGTGTTAAGGCATCTTTCCTATAGTCTTGATCTTGCTCCATCAGACTTTCATCTGTCTGGTCCCCTAAAAGCAGCCCTTCTAGAACGAAAATTCAGCTCTGATGAAGTAAAGACAGTGGTGCATTGGTGGCTTGCAACTCATCCTAAAACATTTTTAATAAGGGACTACAGAAGCTTGCTGATGGATGGATAAAGTGTGCTCAAAAGCAAGGTGATTATGTTAAAAAATGATGTATTTGTCTTTTCTAAAAGTTGATTAAAATAAATTCTACAAAGATAATACAAATAATTTTACTAACCCTCATGTGTGTGTGTGTATATATATATATA
>NW_006408546.1:14045754-14052847 GCF_000296735.1 Chrysochloris asiatica | reverse complement strand
ATGATCTCCCATTCCAGAAGCCAGTGTCTGAAAGAGACAAATTACTTGACACTTTCTGGTAATTCTGCTATGAAATTTCCAATGTCCAAATAAAACAGGCCAGTCTAAGGTTTTCAGGGCCCTTTTAGACTTCCTTATAGATGATTATTATAGGCTGGACTTTTTTTACTTTCATTGAGATATTTGCCACCGAATAAAGGAGAAAGTTTTATTTTATGCTATCAGGTTAAAATAATTTTTCAAGATTAATCCCTGCATTTAATAAAAATTCCAAAAATCAATCCCTGCATTTAATTTAAAAAAAATTTGTTAAACCCTGCGATGGATCACAAAATTCTTTGCCATTTACTTACCTTAACAATGGTTCATTTTTTAGCTTACTCTGTAAAAATAAACTGTTGGGGAGGGAGGGGCCAAATGATTTCATTTGTGACCATCCAAAACAAAAACTTTTAAACAATTTGAAAAAGTCATAAAATCATAAAAGTCTAGTCAAGCTCTTTCAACTCAAGGGTATTGTTTTATTTTGTTGTTTTTAAGTGGTGTCGAGTAAGTTCCAACTCATAGCAACCCTGTATAGAGTTTCCAAGGAGCGACTGGTGAGTTTTATTTACCATTGCAGAAATATAAGCAGAGACCTCTAGACTTGTTTTGTTTCATTACTTTGAAAAATAAGAAGTATGGCTACTTAAATGGCTATTAAATTTTAGGTATATTGAAACAGTTATTGATCTTGCTCTTAGAGGTTCCCCAGAATGAGGCTACAGGAAGAAACTAATAGTCTTTACATCCAGAACATATATGTAAATAGCTATATAAAGTATATAGTCTTTACAGTCTTTCCGCTTTTTCCAGTCACTCTCTAAGGAGTGAGAACTGAAAGGATTGGCTTCACCTAGAGCTTGAAGAAAGGAAGACATTGTCTTCGTAGAGAAGGAGCCTGTTCCACCACAAATGCTTTCTGGCTCCAAGGCAAAAACACAAACTGTACTTCAAAATAAAGTCCCTTCCTAAAATATTTTAAAGGAGATTCTAGTTGAATAGTGGGTGGATTTCATTTTGCTCTATAATTTTAATTCTTTGCTACCAAGACTATAAACAAATCTATAACCCTCTGTCGATGACTGTATCATTTCTTCTTTTTCCTCCTTGCCGTCTTCTGATATCTGGCTCCTTTATTCAGATACAGTTCTATAGATTTGGCCAGAAAATAGTAACATACTTTTGTCTTTGGTGCCCTCCTCTGGCCATTTTATTATTACAACCAATGCATCTTTCAGCATTTTGTTAGTGCCTTGGAGTGTGTTCCCACTCACAGCGACCCTGTATAGAGTTTCTAAGGTGGGGCTGATAGGTTTGAACCGCCGTCTTGCAGTTCAACCCAACTTTACAGTCCAATGCTTAGCCTACAGAGGTGCAACAGGTGGAGAGTAAATCCTACACATGGAGAGAGTAAATCCTCAATAAGGAAGTCAGGACTAAGGTGTGACTGACCCAAACTGTGGTATTCTCAATTGCCTCATCTGCATATGAGACTTCTGGTGTGGTGCTATAAGATAAGCAGTGGACTGCAAACCACAAGATTAGTGGTTCAAACCCACCAAGTGCTCTTCAGAAACCCTATACAGGGCCATTGTGAGTCGGGATCCAAGCGAAGGCACTTAACAACAACAACATATGTATGTGAAAGTTGAACAGTGAATTAAGGATGACCATATGGCACCAGGACTGCCAGAAGAACAAACAAATCTGTATTGGAAGAAGTACAAACAGAATGCTCCTTAGAAGCCAGGATGAGACTTCCTCTCTCCTACTTCCAACATGTTATTAGGAGGGACCAGTCCCTGGAGAAGGACTTTATGCTTGCTAAAGTAGAAAGTCAGCAAAAAACAGGAAGACCCCCAAGAAAATGGGTTAACACAGTGGCAGCAGCAATGGACTGAAACATATCAATTGTGAGGATGGCACAGGACCGGGCAGTGTTTTGTTCTGTTGTGCATGGGGTTGCTATGAATTGGAACCAGGTCAATGACATCTAACAACAAGAAGAAAGTTAGCTAATGTAAGATTTAAAAGCCACGTGTTTCACTAGAAGGCCAATAAACCATCCATCCAACCAAATGAAGACCAAGCCCCAGACCCAAGCAGGTCCAAGGTCAAGTTGGACAAAAATATCAGAGTTAGAATAGTTCTTCCTGCACTTCTTCTCCTGTCATCATAATAATCATAGTTGCTACATCTGAGTCCTTCTGTTATAACGAAAGGAGCCCTTGAGGCAGAACGGTTAAGCACTAGGGTGTTAACTGAAAGGCCAGTGGTTCGAATTCTCCAGTCACTGTGTGAGAGAAAGATGCAGTAATCTGTTTCAGTAAATATTTAATGTTGGAAACCCTCTAGGGCAGTTCTACTCCCTTGCTTCAGTTTATCATAACTCACCATTCAAAAATAAGTTATCCAATCAAAGTAGCATATATGTGACTGGGAGCTCTGGTGGCCCCTAAAGAGCTCGGCTACTGACTTTAAGTTCAATGGTTCAAACCCACCAGCTGCTCTGCGGGAGAAAGGTGAGGCAATCTGCTTCTGTAAAGATTTGTAGCTTTGGAAATTCTATGAGGCTGTTCTACTTTGTCCTATCGGGTCACTAGGAGTTGGAATTAACTCAGTGGCAGTGGTTTGGGTTTGGGTTAATATATGACTTACTGAGATAAAAACAAGTTAGAAAGTAAAACTAGCTAATATTGGTGAAAATTGTTGAGCCCTTACTTTATGACAGGCACTACGCGGCTTGCCCTGCATTCATAATCACAACAATTCTACAAGGTAAATATTGCAGTTAGTCCCGTTTTATAACTGAGGCTTAGAGAAATTAATTTAATCACACTCAACCACTGACCAGTTAAATAAGCTCAGGCAATTTGACACCAAAGCCTGCATTCTTAACAACTATGTTATTGAATTTTGCATAAAGAGTGCTTGACAACCAAATACATCACAGGTGAGTGGAATTTCAAGTAGCATAATACGGTAGAGTAGACAATTCTGGTGGTGAGACTTCCAGTTAAACCTAGTGGGTTGCGCACATTCATTTATCTCTGTTCCTTCCTAAATTCCACTCAAATGAAAGTAAAAGAAGGTAAGAGGAATAAAAGACAAGAATAAGAAGAATGGGGAAAGAGGCAACGTCAGAAAAAAGATGACAAGATTTTGAATGACAAGAAACACACAGGGAAACAGCAACTGATATAGCAGAGTAGCAGCTGAAACCTAAATTCCTGCAGATGGATACTAGCAAAAACATGCTGATTCCTGCAACTTCCATTCTTAAATCCAGATAGGCTCAAATCTCAGAAGCTCCAGGAATTAACAAAGACAGGACTGGGGCTTAGGACTGCAAGTCTGTATATGGAGTTATCAGACATACAGGCGTACCCCATCCACCCCCAGGAAACCAGAGTCTCCAGACCCAGAAAGTTCAGGCAAAGTAAAAGAAAGAGTGAAGTTCTGATGTATCAGACTGAACAAGAGACATCTGCATAGTGAATAGTGAGTTTCCCAACCCCTTCTCTACTTACTTTCCAGGACACATCTGCAGTCAGCTGTGCATATTTCAGGAAGATTAGAGGAATCTTCTTGGAGAATTCAAAAGCACCAAAGGAAAAAAAGTTATCTACTGAACCGACTCAATGGCACTTAACAACTGACATTTTGGGTCCTGGTGTGGCACTGTAGATTAAGCACTGGACCACAAGGTTGGTTTGAACATGCCAGGCCAGCAGATCAAATCCACCAGTTGCTCCTTGGAGAACGTATACAGGATCTCTTTGAGTTGGAACCAACACAGAAGTACTTAACAACAACAACAACAACAACAACACTGGCATTTTGAATCCCATTAATAAAAAGCTGTCTTCTTGATCAAGTTAAGAAGGGTCCACCATTCAACAGACTGTATTTACACAAAGCTTCAGATCTCCTTTAAATTCCTATTCATCTTCAAAGTTCAAGAAACTATTTTTCTTGAGCTAAGAACGTTTGTTAACTTTTCTTAAATGATTGTTTTTTTGCAAAGGCTTTCAACTGTGTGGATCATGACAAGCTATGGACAACAGTGTGGAGAATGAGTATTCTGAAACACTTTATTGTGCTCATGAGGTACCTGTACATAGAGCAAGAGGCAATTGTTCAAACAGAACAAGGGATCACTGAATTGTTTAAAATTAGCATAAGTGTGTACCAGGGTTGTATCCTTTCACTGTATTTATTCCGTGTGAATGCTGGTCAGATAATCTGATCAACTGGATTATATACAGAAAGAGGCATCAGGATTGCAAGAAACCTCAATCCTGCAATATGCAGATGATACAGCCTTGCTTGCTGGAAGTGAAGAGGACTTAAATACTTATTGATGAAGATCAAAGATCAACATAAAACAAAAATCCTCACAACTGGACCAATAAATAACATCATGATAAATGGAGAAAGAAAGTAAAAGTATTCATTTTGAATTGGATCCACAATCAGCACTCAAGGAAGCAGCAGTCAAGAAATCAAATGAGATAATCGTTTAGGCAAATTGGCTGCAAAAGACCTCCTTAAAGTGCTAAAGAGCAAAGATACCAGTTTGAGGACTAAGATGTGCCTGACACAAACCAAGGTATTTTCCTTCATTCTTTCTTTTTCTCTCTCTCTTTCTTTCTTTTAACTTTTTATTTTGAATTAAATGAAGTTTTACAGACAAGATTATCAGTTTCACATTCCACAAATCATGTACTCTGTTTTATCTTATGATTGCATCCCTCTCGATGCAACTACAGTTGTCCCGCTTCTTCCATGTTATTTCTACTTCCATTCTATTCACCTTCCCATCCTTTCTCAACTTTGTCCCTAAGTAAATTTTGCCCTTTTTATTTTGAATGATCAACACTTCCATACTGGGCATACCTTAACTAGTGTTGTTGTCTTCCCTATGTACTTAACCTACTAAGTGGCTGAAAATTAGACCACAAGGGCAAATTCCTTTCCAGACCTAAAAGGTAGTCAAGGGCCATAGTCTCAAGTTCCTCCAGTGTCTTCTGACCAAGAAGACCGGTCTCTATTTTTTAATGATTTTCAGGTTTGGTCCACATTTTCTCCCACTCCATCTAGAACCTTCTAATGTGATCTTTTTCAGAGCCGTTGGTAGTTGTATACAGTCCCCATCTAGTTCTTCTGGACTCAGAGTCATAGAGACTGATGTTCACATGTTCCATTCGTCCACTGACCTAATTGATTCCAAGAAGCTTCAATTCTCATCACTCCTCTATCTTCCAAGCATGGAGAGACCAACAGATGCACCTTAGATGCTCTCATGAGCTTTTAAGATCCCAGCTGCTACTCACCAAAGAAGGATTTAGAACATTGTCTTTGGGGATTATGTTCTGCCAGTTGACCCTGTTGTCCCCTGAGATCATGATCCTCAGCTCCCAGGCTCAGAAACTCATTGCCTTAGGGTGTTTGATAATATCTAAGAAGCTTTCATCATTTTGAAAACTGTATGCTCCACTACATTCATAGTTGTGTATGAAGGAAAGGTAAAATACTTATGTACAAATAATTTCTTTCAAACTCATATATTTGTGGGTATGCTCCTACTCTTCCCCCATACCCATTCAGCCTGGGTCTCTTTCCTTGTATCTACCCACAGAACCCTGTTGTTCCAGTGTTGTGTATATATCACTATTTACCTCTATCCTCTTTAGTCCTTACATACCTCCCTGTGTCTTCACCTGTCTTCATCATTCTTCTTCCAACCTCCCAATTCTTGTATATTGCCTTTCTCCTCCTTGTACATTACCCTCCCCATCTCCTGCGTTAATATGTGTCTAGCCTCTAGCTAGTGAATTTTTCAGTCTTCTCTCCCACCCCTAGTAACCATCAAAGAATGTCTCTTTTAGTGTGAAAACCTTTTCTTGAGTTTTTACAATTGTAGTCACATACATTATTTATCTGTTTGTGATTGATTTATTTCACTCAGCATAATGTCCTCCAGGTCCATCCATGTTATGAGGTGTTTTGCAGATTCATCATTATTCTTCAATATTACATAGTATTCTACTGTATGTTTGTACCAAAGTTTGTTTATCCATTCTTTCATTGATAGGCATTTAGGTGGTCTCCATCTTTTTGCTATAGAACTGTGATAAATATGTGCATATATCTACTCCTATCATGGCTCTTATTTTATTGTGCATATATGCCAACTAGAGGGATTGTTGGATCATGAGGTATTTCTATATACAACTTTCTGAGGAAGCACCATACCGTTTTCCACAGTAGTTGAACAATTTTACAGTCCCACCAGTAATATAGGAGGGTTCTGTCTCTTCATACCCTCGCTAATGTTTGTTTGTTTGTTTCTATTGAGTGTTTTGTTTTGTTTTTTAACTTCGCTATTAATGTGTGGGTGAAATGATATCTCGATGTTTTGATTTGTATCTCTAATTGATTAGGCTAATGATCATGAACATTTCTTCATATGTTTGTTGGTTGCCTGAATGTCTTTCATTGGTGAAGTGTCTATTCATATCCTATGCCCAGTTTTATACTGAGTAGTTTGTCTTGTAGTTTTCTATAAATTTTAGAGATTTAATCCCCTGTCTGATATGTCATTGCAAAAAATGTTTTCCACAACTGTGGACTCCCTTTTTACACTTTCAGTGAAATCTTTTGATGCATATAAGTGTCTAATAGCATTCTTCTGGGTTTTCACTTACAAGCAGCCCAAGCACAAAGCAGGCAAAGCTACTCTCCAGGACCCTCGCTCCAAGCTTCAATCCAACTGATTTTTGTATATTGATCTAGTACCCGGCCACTTCGTTAATCTTTCAATGCGTTCCAATAATTTTCTTACTAAGTCTTTAGGATTTTCTATGTATACAATCATATCTATTTTTTAGAAGCTCCCAGTCACCTATTTTGTCTTCTACTGTTTGTGTGTTTTTAGTAATATTTATGACATGTATTAGTCATGTACAACTTTGCCCCTATTTTTGCATTGATGATTTTTATTGTTGGTTCATTTCAAATACCTTCTTTAGATAGCATAAGAGATGAC
>NW_006408546.1:14040019-14043619 GCF_000296735.1 Chrysochloris asiatica | reverse complement strand
GACCCCCCAACGAGATGGATTGGCTAAGTGGCAGCATCAATGGACTCAAGAGTTTCAACTGTAGTGAAGTTTGTCCAGAATCAGGCAGTGTTTCGTTCTGCTGTACATAAGGTCGCTATGAGTCGGTACTGACTTAATGGCACCTAACAACAACAACAAGGTTTTACATTTAGATCTTTAATCCATGTTTAGTTTGTATATATTGTGAGATATGAGTCTTGTTTCATTTTTCTTCAAATGGATTTCCAGTTTTACTAACACCATTTGTTGAACAGACTGTCCCTTCCCCATTTAATGGGCTTTGGGACTGTCAAAGATCAGCTGCTTGTATTTGGATGGATTTACTTCTGGGTTCTCAATTCTGTTCCATTCACTTTTGTTGCACCAGCACCAAGTTGCTTTGACTACTGTGGCTGTGTAGTAGATATTGAGATCAGGGAGTGAGAGACCTCCAACTTTGTTCTTTTTCTTAAGCGATGCTTTGCTTACCTGAGTTCTCTTTCCTTTCCATATAAAGTTTATGATCATTTTTTCCATCTCTTAAAAGAATGACATTAGGATCTAGATTAGGATTGTGTTATATCTACAGATTGCTTTGGGTAGTGTTGATGTTTTCAGTGTTAAGTCTTTGCAGTGTTAAGCATGGAATATCCTTCCATTTTAGTAAGTGTCTTTTTTTTTCCTTGTAGTAGTGTTCTGTAGTTTTCTTTGTATTGTTCTTTTGTCTCTCTGGTTAGATTTATTCCTAAAATCTTTTGGGTAGCAATTGCAAATGGTATTGTTTTCCTAATTTCCTTTTCAGAGCTGTCTTTATTAGTGTAGAGGAATCCAGCTGGGTTTTTTTGTTTTTGTGTGCCAAGCAACAATTCTTTATTAAATAAAACCATCAGATTTTGAAAACTTTATTTAATAAAGGTTTCCATGATTTCATAGCAATAATTTCTGACCTACCCTTTACAATATTATTTATTTTGTAACTGACTTAATTTCATTCAGCATATCTTCAAGGCTCATGCACACTGTAGCATTTATCAGGACTTCATTTCTCTTTCAAGCTGAGGACTAGTCCATTGTACATATCTACCATATTTTATGAATTTAACTGATGATGAGCACTTGATTTTCCCCACCTTTCAACTGTTGTGAGGAGTGCTGCACAGATATACGTAAGCCTGTCTGTGACACTTCAAGTAGACCTCTAAGGCAAATGCCTAGGAGGGGAATTGCTGGATCATGTGGCAGCCCAGCTTGAGTTTTGTAAGAAGCGGCCAGATTGTTTTCAACAACATTCAATAGCATTCTCACCAGCAATGGATGTAGATTACAATTTCTCCACATCTCCAATTTTTATTTTCCTTTTTTGGTTGTTTGTCTTAGCTGTTCCTGATGTTGTTGTTACGTTCCATTAAGTTGGTTCTGAGCCATAGCAATCCTGTATATGGTACCTGAGGAGTGACTGGTGGACCTGAACTGCTGACCTTGAAATTAGCAGTCAAGCGCTTATCCTGCAGTGCCACACCAGAGTTCATACAACTAGAATGATACTCCTAAGACTATTGTAAAACTCAAGCACAGTGCCTTGTTGTTTAATAACTTATCATTGAAGAAAATTAGGTGCCATAGATATTTATCTTATGTTTTCTTCCAAGAACTTCATGATTTAAGATTTAGTATTTAGGTACTTGATCCACTTTGAATCCATTTTTTATAAAGTGTGAGGTATGAATCTTTACGTTTCCTGCATGTAGAAATCCAATTTGTCGGTACCATTTGTTGAAGACACTATTCTTTCTTTCCTCATTGAATATTTTTAAAGTTTAGCAGATTTTTGTTTTAATTTTCTACTAACAGATTGGGTTTTCACTTACAAACAGCTCAAGCACTAAGCAGGCAAAGTTACTCTCCAGGACCCTCGCTCCAAGCTTCAATCCAACTGATTTTTGTCTATTGATCTTGTACCCTGCCACTTGGCTAAATCTTTTTATGCATTCCAATAATTTTCTTGCTGAGTCTTTGGGATTTTCTATATATAGGATCATGTTATCTGGAAATAGAATGAGTTTTACTTCTTCTTTGCCAATTTGAATGTTTTTTATTTCCCTTTCTTGCCTTGTAGTGCTGGCTAAGATTTCTAGCACACTATAGGAGAGGTGATGAAGGGCATCCTTGTCTGATTCCTGTTTGCAAATGGAATACTTTCAGTTTCTCTCCATTGAATGTTGGCTTTGGATTTGTATAAATGCTTTTAATTGTGTTGAGTAATTTCCCTTCGATTCTTACTTTGTTGAGTGTTTTTATCAGGAACAAACTAAGGTATTTTTGATGACCTCATATGAATGTGAATTTTGGACAATGAATTAGGAAGACCAGAAAAGAATCTATACATTTGAATTTTGGTGTTGGTGAAGAATATCAAAAATACTATGGCCTACCCAAAAAACAAACAAATCTGGCTTGGAAGAAGTGCAACCACAATGCTCCTTAGCAGGCAGCATGGCAAGACTGTGTCTCTCAGACTTTGGACATATTATCAGGAAGGATCAATTCCTGGAAAAGGTATTGGTAAAGTGGAGGGTTGGTGAAAAAACGGTAGATCCCTGAAGTGAACTGAAAGAATGGTAGCAGCAATAGGCTCAAGGATAACAACAACTGTGAGGATGGCGCAGGTCCAGGCAGTGTTTCATTCTGTTGTGCATGGTGTAGCCATGAGTCATAACCAACATAATAGCATCTAACAACAATAACAAGTTCCCAGAAGGGCCTGTGAAAGACTGGAAAGGCCCAGGAGGGGGAGGGCAGGGAGAGAAGATTGCTGCTGTGGCTCCCCTATATTCATGAAGCCTAGAGGGACCAAGTCCTACAGTAGAGAGGGAACTGGGGGTAATTTGAGGCCTAGAGACTGCAGCAAACGCTGGCTGCACCCCACTCCTCTAAGATGGGACTACTGAGCTCCTCTTCAAGCAGTCATTAATCTCTAGGCTCCTGGTCTTGATTCCATGCCCTCCAAGACCAGCAATATGTGACCCATTTCCCTGGGCTCTCCCCAATCTGTGGGGTGGCTGGGGATGTGGAGGGGGAGGTTGCTAGGGTCATAGACACAGGCAGTAACTTCCACTGACCATCTTGACTACAGCTCTGCTGGTTGCCCAAGCCTCAGAGTTGCCAACTGTGCCTCTAGTCCAACTGCCGGACCCACTTAAGTGCCAGCTCCAACAATAGGGCCTTAGGGTCCAGAGCACAGCAGTGCCAGTGCCACAGTAGTTCTACAGGCCTGGGGTCTGGGCCACCTCCCTATCTTCCTCCTTCTCTCCACATAAGCTAATTTTGCATAACAATCTGGTCTTTGGAGTCTAACCATGCCAATAAGGAATGGGTATATATCCACATATAAGGATGCTTCAAAATGTTTGTGGAAAAGTAGAATTTCATCATAGTGAAATTTCCCATGAACTTTTGAAGCATCCTTCACATATAATAAACCACATAGGACACACAGCTCTGGATACTTCTTAGACATAATGAAACATCTTGAGAGGTTGGTTTTCTGTGTTTGAAAGCTAAGGACCACAGTCTCATGGGACAACTCAATTAATTAATATA
>NW_006408546.1:14036997-14039288 GCF_000296735.1 Chrysochloris asiatica | reverse complement strand
AATAAAGTGCATAGAAACTGTAAAATGGGCACTGAATGCGCTGTGCAAACTTTTACATTAAACACAATTTAAAAAATTTTTAACTGAACTATAAAAAAGAAAAAAATAGACAGCATTAAAGGCCACAGAAAGAGAAAAGTTCGTTTTTCTGCAAATATCTTAAATGAATGAGATTGTTGATTTCCAAAGAAGACAGACATAAATGCAAATTGTGGAAAATTCAAAATTCTGATTATATTTACTGGATATGAATTAAATCTGTGCTTATAATATGATAAGGCACATATTTAAAGAGAAACTAAGAAATTGTCCTAGGCTATATTTTATAGTTTGTATATGGATTTGGTTTTTTTTTTTCCTTTCTGACAATACCGACAAAGATTTGTAGTTGAAGAAAACACAAAGGAACATTCACGTTGCATACTACAAATCTGAAGGTGAAAAGAGCTCCAGTAGAATATGTCTCCAAAAATAGCTGTGGTCTTCCTAAAAACTTGCAGAGGTTGAATAGACCTGGTGACAGACAGTTTTGACCTCCCTAGTCCAGAGTACCAGAGCTTGGTTACAAGTCAGGCTACTAACCTCATGGTCAGCAGTTCAAAACTACCAGCAGATTCTATGGGAGAAAGATGAGGCTTTTGACTCCTGTAAAGATTTACAGCCTCAGAAACCCTATGCAGGGTCACTATGAGTCGGAACCTACTCCACGGCACACCACCACCACCATTCCAGTGCAATACCAAGAAAAAAGGCATGGTTACAGACATGAAATGGGTCACCTGTAATTTCAGAATGTTGAGAGTAAGCTAAACCAAGCAAGAAGGCCACAGTGTGAACTGCAACTCACAGGAGGCCATCTATATGTCCAATTTATTGGGACACACCCTCAAGGAAACATCTTTTCAATTGATTGGCTTGTATTAGGTTTCACCATGGGGATAACCACATCTCAACTACCAAACCATTGGGAATCCTGGACCAGTCAAGTTGACACAAAACCTTCCACCAGTTGCCCTCTGGACCTAAAAGAGTTCCTTCTGAGAACAAAAACCCTGACCTCAGCCACCTTTATGTGGCTACGTGAACTACTTCAGTATTGGGTACCCTTGCCATAGACAACACCAAGGCCTTCACAAACTCGATCTAGGGCCAGGCATACCATTCTCTTTTCACCTCCCCTCCCACCTCATGAGTTCATTGGCTGACAGAAGTCCCCAACACTTTTATCATCTCTGGGTCCAGTCCCTGCCCAAGTTTATTTCTTTTACTCTTTTATTTCCTTTCCTTTCCCTTATTTTCTCCTTTTTCTGCTTTCCTTTTTTTTCTTTTCTTCAGTTCCTCTCTTTTCCTCTCTCTTTTCTTTTTTTCTTAATTTTTCTTTACTATTCTCATCTCTCTCTTTTCTTCTTTCCTCTCACTAGTTTTGTTTAGCAGTTTTTCTTTTTCTGATTTTCCTCCTCCATTATTTTATTTTCTTTTCCCTTTTTTATCTTTTAAGTTATTATGCTCTTTCTCTTGCTGCTAATTTTTTTCTCCTTTATGATTCTCTTTTTTGCTGTTGATTGATTGGTTTTAAGTGTGTGTGTGTGTGTGTGTGTGTGTGTGTGTGTGTGTATTTCTTTCTTGCTACAACCAACAGAAGGCAGCACTGTGTCCATACACCCCAGCCACAACTGTACCCTCTGCAACCCCATCCACTGGGCAAGAGCCACTACCAGCTCCTATGCTGCCTGATCAACAATAGATTGCAACAAAACCTAACCTGTCAAGTGGAGAACTGTGAACATGCTTCCATTCTCTAATCACACCCACCAGAAAGTAGATGGTGAGTGCCTAAGAACAATAATCAATTTAATGCAAATACAGTGACATCACAATATTTTAAAGACAACACACAATTCCAGTTCACACAAAGAATAAAGTAGTGCCTCAAACCAGTGACCAAATTGCAGAGCCAGAAAAAATTTTCAAGGAAGAAAAGGTATTGGAACTACTTGATAAATAATATAATGCAGGTTCTAGTGTAGGTCTGCAGGATAAGCACTGGACTGCTAACCACAGGTATGTGGATCAAACCCAGCAGCCACTCCTCAGAAACTCAATACAGGATTACTATGAGTGAAAACCGACTCGATGGTACTTAACAACAGCAACCATGGATTTAGAGAAAGATCAAGAAAGCTACAGAAGAAAGAAAGGAGAAAGCACAATGAACTTCAGAAATTTTTAGGAAACCACTACAAACAAAAGGATAAAATAAATTAAAAATTAGAAACAATCCAAAATACAGA
>NW_006408546.1:14034308-14035634 GCF_000296735.1 Chrysochloris asiatica | reverse complement strand
TTCCATGGAACAGCTGGTAATTTTGAACTGCTGACCTTGAGGTTAGCAGATGAGTGGTAGAGTCAAGCAATAAATGGGTAAATGGGGGGATAAGCAACACTATGGGATATGCACAACAAAGAGTGGTCAGCCATTTGAGATCAAATGTTCAACATTTACCTCAGAACAAAATTCAAAAAGGTAGGGAAAGAAAGAAGAATGGAGCCACAAAACACAAGGAGAAAGTGGAATAAGTGATGCCACACTGAGGTAATTGCAATCCAGATGCAATGACATATATGACTTGTTGAATGATGATCTGCTCTGTAAACCTTCACTCAATTTTCAATTAAAAATAAATAAATAAAAAAGACAAGCCACCATCTGGAAAAATATCTTCAGAAACTATATATCAGGTAAGAATCTAATAATCAAATTATATATAAAATGTTAACAATTTCACAAACAAACAAACAAAAAAGACAAGTAGCCCAACCATAAAATGGTCAAGAAAATTGAAAAGACATTTCATCAGCAAGGACATTCAAGTAGTCATTAAACACATGGGAAGATCCTCTGTGGCATCAACCATCAGAGAAGTTCTGATCAAAGCCACAATGAGATACCATATCATTCCCACTAGAAGAGCTAACATTAAACACACACACACACAAGAAAACAGAAAATAACATATGTTTGTGAGAATGTGGGGAAATTGGAACATTTTTCCATTTCTGATGAGAATTCAAAAGGGTACAGCCATGTGGTAAACAAAGTAGCAGTTCCTTAAAAAAATAAAAACAGAACTATCATTTGACCTTGCAGTTCCACTCCTAGGTATTCAGTATTTCCAAAAGACTTGAATGTAGAGACTCAAACCAATGTTCACTGCAGCACTATTCAAAACAGGCAAAAGTTGGAAAATTTATAAACCCATTAAAAGATGAATGGATAAACAAAAACTGCTACCTACATACAAGGTATTGCTGCAAAATTCTAGAAAACTTTATTAAACAAAAATATTCATATGTGATGCTATTATCTTTCGACATGTCCTACATTTAGGTCTATATACTTCTGAAGGCAGTGTTTTTAATCCTTCCCTAAGAATTCTACACTTTGATTTATACCATGTTCAAATGGCAGTTTTGGTATTCTCAAGGGACTCAAATAGTGTTTCTTTGAAATATTCTTTGAGTTTGGGGAACAAAAAGAGACTGAAGGGGCAAAAGCATAGTTGCAGGGTAGATAGGATAACGTTTCCCAATGAAATCTGACAGGAGAGCCCTTGCTACCTTCAAAGAATAAGCAGGTACATTGTTCTAATTGAGGGGGGAGGAATTCTCA
>NW_006408546.1:14028696-14033754 GCF_000296735.1 Chrysochloris asiatica | reverse complement strand
AGTAGCACTATTTTGGGACTTGCCTTCATACAGTGGAATACTACTTAGCCAGTATAAGTCAAGTCTTGACACATGCTACAAAATAAAATGGAGCTTGAAGGCATTAGACTAAGTGAAATAAGTCCATCACATTCATAAAAAGACAAGAAAAGGCAAAGATAGAGTGACCAAGCCTACTAGTGGTAGGAAACCCCAGTCATTAGCCAGTTTGTCATACTGTGGTGTCTTGTGTGTTGTTATGATACACCACAGGGTCATGGATGGTGAACAGGTTCCAGACTAAGACAAAGTAGGAAGGAGGACCAGGTTATCTACTTCTGAAAAAAGAAATTGCCAGTGTAAAATTTATGAAAAACAACAAAACATTGTCTGATGAGTTCCTCAGGTTGGAAGGCACTGAAACTACAACTCTCCTCAAAGTAGAGTAGATCTTAATAATATGAATGGGATAAGCTTTTGAGACCTTCATTTGCTGATGTGACACAACTTAAAATGAGAACACAGCAAACATCCATTAATTATTGACATGTAGAATTATGACGTATGAAAGTAAGAATATTAGAAGTCATTGAAAAATGAAATGAAGGGCATAAAGACCAATATCCAAGTCATTAGTGAGCTAAAATTGACATACATTGGCCCTTTTGAATCAAACAATGTATGGTTTACTATGCTGGGAATGACAAATTGACTAGGAATGGCATTGCATTCATTTTCATAAAGAACATTTCCAGATCTATCCTGAAATACAATGCTGTTAATGATAGGATAATATCCATATGATTACAAATAAGAAGAGTATAATTATTATTTGAACTCATTCACCCACTACTAATGCTAATGATAAACAGTGACTATTTTAGCCAACTTATGCAGTCTGAAATTGATAAAACATGCAATCAAGATGCATTGACAACTACTGGTGATTGGAATGTGAAAGTTGAAAACAAAGAAGAAGGATCTGTAGTTGGAAAATATAATCTTGGTGATGGGGATAAGATACTCATGATTCAATAGTGAGTAGTTGGTATCACAATTATAATAGTGATTGTCACAATTGTAAAGGTAGAAGATTTATAACAAAAAGGGGGGAGTAATTAATCTTACAGTCTAGGAGCAGAAGACCCTAGTACCATCCAGGGAGAAGAGCACAAGTAGAATGTGGGACCCTATCCAGAGAAACAGCAACACCAGAGATGCAGGCAGAGATGAGGACATGGAGAGATAGAGTAGCCAGGAACTCTAGACTCATGGAAAGAGAAAGGCTGTGCGCTGGCAACCAGGAGGCAGGCTTGCAGAATGTGCCCTTTGGTTGTTTAAATGATTATCTATTCTTGAGTGTTTTTGTGTGTATCCAAAAAACAACAACAACAACAAACACCAGAGGGAATAGAAGCAAATACTATTGAATGATGATACATGGAGGGGATTGCAATCATTGCAATGAAATGAAATACAATAGGATGAGTGTAAACCTGATGTTTTCCCATGTAAACTCTCACTCAATTCACAATAAAAACTTCATATATATATATATATACACACACACACACATACACAATGTTGGTGACAGAAATTACACCAGAGATCACATGATAGAATTTTGCAAGACCAGCACCTTATTCACTGCAAATATCTTTTTTCAACAACATAAACAGCAACTTGCTAGAATACACAGAAATCAAATCTACCACATTCATGGAAAGCAAAGATGAATGTGATAATGGCAATGTTCAATATAATCAGTCAGAACAAGATCAGGGGCCAACAAAGAAATAGATCATTTATTGCTTAGATGTAAGTTCAAGTTGAAACTGAAGAAAATTAAAAAACAAGTCCATGAGAGTCAAAGTACAACTTTGAATATATTCCATCTGAATTTAAAAACAATCTCAAGCATAGATTTTAGTCGCTGAATGTTAATGACACTAATGGTCAAAGATCAGTTGAGTTGTGGGATGATATCAAGAATACCATATAAGAAGAAGATAATAGATCATTACAAAGACAGGAAAGAAAGAAAAGACCAAAATGAATGTCAGAAGAGACTCTGAAGCTTGCTCTTGAATGTAGATTAGCTTAAGGAAACAGAAAGAATTATGAAGTAAAACAGCTGAACAGAAGAGTTTCAAAGGGCCACTTAAGAAAAAAAATATTCTACTGATATGTGCAAATATCTGAAGTTAGAAAACTGAAAAAGAAGAACATACTCAGCATTTCGCATGCTGAAAGAACTGAAGAAAAAATGTTAGGCTCAACTTTAAAAAATTCAAGGATCTTAAATTATTTCAGGAGATAACATATGATCAAGAACCAATGGTACTGAAGAAAGAAATTCAAGTTGCTCTAAAGACATTGGTGAAACACCAGGTTTCAGGATTTGAAAGCGTACATTTGAGATGTTTCAACAACCCAATGTCATGCTGGAAGCATTCATTCCTCAATACCAAGAAATTTGGAAGACAGCTTTCTGGCCAATTGACTGGAGAGATTCATATCCATGCCTGTTCCAAAGAAAAGTGACCAACAGAATACAGAAAGTATCAAACAATATTATTTACGTCACATACAAGTAAAATTTTGCTGAGGATAATTCAAAAATGACTGCAGCAGGACATAGACAGGGACCTGCCAGAAATTAAATGTAGATTCAGATGAGGACTTTCAATGAAGGTACCACTGCTGATGTCAGATGAATCTTTGCTGAAAGCAGAAAATACTAGAAAAATGTTTACCTGTGTTTCACTGACTATGTAAAGTCATTTGATTGTGTAGATCATAACAAGTTATGGATAACATCTCAAAAAATAGGAATTCTAAAGCACCTAATTGTGTTTATGGAACCTGCATAGACCAACAGTCATTCATACAGAACAAGGGCTTAAAATCAGGAAAGGTATGCATCTGGATTGTGTCTTCACAACATAGCTATTCAATGTGTATGCTGAACAAATCCCAAGAAGGTGAATAATATATTATACACCTGTAAAAAAGTTGATTTGGAAAAAGGGGGGATGGGGAGAAAATAATATTGCAGTTACTAAATGAGAAGGAAGAAACTTAGACCCTAATTGTTCCCTAAAAGGAGTTTTATGACACTTACTCTTCCACCTCTCCTCTGCCACACATATATATAGCAAGTCAAATATTTTGGAGGTAGATAAATGTTTGGAGGCAAATAGTGGATAAAAGTCTTTCCACATCAGACTTTGGAATCCAAGAGAAAGGAGATTCTGTGCTTAATTCCCAAGTGGAACTCAGACTTGGAAAATGCCATGGAACTCCCCAGAGCCTAGCATGGTATGAGGAAAGCAAAATAAAAATCACTATGTGGGTGATTCGTTTCCTAGTGCTGCAATAACAACAAACTAGGTGGTTTTCATAACAGACATGTATTGTCTTATAGTTCCAGTGGCTCCAAGTCCAAACTCAAGACATCAGTAGGTCTGCTCTCTTTTCTTTCTGTCTAGCTAGCTAGCTAGCTAGCTAACTAACTAACTAACTATAGATGTAGATAGATACAGATATATTTCAGCTTCAGCTTCAGCTTCAGTTGTTTGGTTCCTTGACTTGTGGATGGATCCTCACATGGGACCTTTCCCCTGTGTATAACTCTGTATCTATATATTCTCTCTTTTTAAAAGACACCACTCAGAAAAGACTAAACCCACTCTACTCCAGTAATCTCATTAATTTAAATGAAAACAAAAGAAAAGCTCCATTTACAAATAAGGTCACATTCTTGGTACAGAGGTTAGGATGTCAATGTACCTTTTAGAGAGATACAATTCACTCTATAAAGAATGTTCCTAAAACACAGGCTTGAATCTACTTTCCAGTCTCCCTGAGCTTCCAGAATAGTGCATGAAGCAGTCAACCATACAGGGACAAATAAGTGGATTGTGGGAGTAGTTAAAAAACACACATACTTGAAGAACCTTTGTGGTTAGGATGAGGAGACACAACTGCAATTTATAGGGACCAGTCCTTAAACACCAGCTGATACATGACACTAGCCTCTTCCCATCTCCGTGTCTTGGCATTCTGATTTCCCTCAGAATTCAACTGCAATTGCATGGGAGGAAAAGGGAAAGAAAATTCTGCACTGACCATGATTATTGCCAATGATTAACATTAAGTGTCCACTGGAGCTCAAAATGAGAGCTCAAAATAGAAATTCAGTTCTTTTTTGAGTTTGTGTACTAAGATCAATCCACTGCTTCTGTTGTCATTCCCGCTAAGTAGCAAGTATCTTTTCTTCTTTTTGAATTATGGTATAAATATACATAACAAAGCATTTGCTAAATTAACAATTTTTGCATATAATTCAGTGACATTGATCAACTTTATGTTGTAAAGTCATTGTTACTCTCCTTTTCAAAATTATTCCCCCACCATTAACGTTATATCTCTATCCCTTAAACAGTAACTTCCCTGCCCCCTTCTTTCCGTCACAGGAAACCATTAGTAACCTTTTTTTCTCTAAATTTACCTATTTCATATAATGAGGCTATACATATTTGTCCTTTTGTGACTGACTCATTTCACTCAGCATAATGTTTTCAGGATGTAATAGCTAAAGTTTTTGTGTCAACTTGATTGGGACTGGATTTTCACTGACTTGACAGTTAAGACATAGAAATCCCCCATGATGAGAGCTAATAATGATCCAATATCTGCATGGTAAGATCTGCTATGAGTAGACAGTCAATTGAAAGGAACTTTCGTTAAAGGTATGGCATGTTTCCAATATATTAGACACATGGGAAAAGATTGCTTGCTTTTTGCTGGGTCTGGATCCTGTATCTGGATAGTCATCTGATCTCTATTGCTTTGGACTTGAGCCAGTGGCCTGCTATACTGCCTGCCTATCCTGGGAGTTGTCAACAGCCTGCTGTCTTACCTGCAGATCTTGGATTCATATTATCTCTGCATCCAGAAGCCTGTCATCTGACCTGCCAGTCTTGGGTTCATCAGCCCCTACAGCTACATGAGTCAGAAGAAGTCTCCAGCCTGACATATAACCCACAGGCTTGGAGCTTGCATATGTCTACAACT
>NW_006408546.1:14017618-14028349 GCF_000296735.1 Chrysochloris asiatica | reverse complement strand
ACTGACCAATAAACAGCATCATGAGAAAAGATTGATATTGTCAAGGATTGCATTTTACTTGGATCCACAATCAATGTACATGGAAGCAGCAGTCAGGAAATCAAACAACACATTGTATTGAGCAAATCTGCTGCACAAACCTCTTTAAAGTGTTAAAGAGCAAAAATGTCACTGTGAGGACTAAGGTGCACCTGACCAAAGTCATAGCATTTTCAGTGACCTCATATGCACATGAAAACTAAATTGTGGTGTTGAAAAATAATATTTAAAGTACCATGGACTGTCAGAAGAACAAAAAATCTGCCTTAAAAGAAGTGTAGCCAGAATGCACCTTAGAAACGATTACAAGACTTCATCTCATGTATTTTGGACAGGTTGTCAAGAGGGACCAGTCCCTGGAAAATGCCATCATACTTGGTAAAGTAGAGGACCATCAAAAAGGAGGAAAACCCCCAATAAGATGACTGACACAGTGGCAGCAACAAGAGATGTTTATATCAAGGAAATGGCTCACAATTGCAGAGGTAGTCATCCCAAGTCCAGGTCAGATGAACCAAGATCAGCAGGCAGGCAACAGGCAGGCAGGCAGGCAGGCAGGCAGGCAGGTCTGGCAGGTCTGGCAGCCAACAGGCAGCAGGCAGTCAGATCTAATAGGTAGATAGGCAGGCAGACATGTCGGACCAGCTGACAGGCAGGTAGGTAGGCAGATGATAAAGCAGGCCACAAGCTCAAGCCCAATGAACCAGGGGTTAGAGGACAAGCTAGATGCAAGATCCAGACCCAGAAGAAGGCAAGCAAGCTTTTCCTACGTGTCCATTATATTGGAAACAGGACACACTCCTGAGGAATATCCTTATAACTGATTGTCTGCTCATAACCAGTCATCAGAGTTAAGTACAACTCCTCATAGTCAATCATAATAGAGTTAACTATGCCTGCTTAAAGCCAATCATAATGGAGTTAACTACACTGTATTAGATCTCACCATGGGGGTAACCACATCTCAGCTGCCAAACCACTGGGAATCCTGACCCAGTCAAATTGACACAAAACCTTAACTATCAGAAATGGGCTCAAACATAACAACAATTATGAAGATGGCACAGGACTGGGCAATGTTTTGTCCTGCTGTGCATACGAGCATTATGAGTTGGAACCAACTCAGAAGCAACTAACAACATATATAAGCTTCACTGGTTTTGCTTCTCTAGCGAACCCAGCCTAAGACAAGATTGATCCATGTTGTGGCGTGTATCAGGACTTCATTTCTCTTTATTGTATGTACTTACTACATTTTGTTTATCTATTCATCTGGATGGACATTTAGATATTTCAACTTTTGGCTGTTGTGAATAGTGCTGCAATAAACATTGGTGTGTAGGTTTGTGTTTACATGTTACAGGTGTCTTTAGTTTGTCTTGAGAATAAGAGTCATTACACCCTAAGGATAGGTATTACCTGACTTATCCCAACAGTTTCCTAGCAATGTACTACTACAATTATTGTTTAATTATCTTCAGCAAAAGTTTGTTTGTATGTAAGATCAATGATATTGATCAATAATTTCCACATTCTATTGGGTCACCTTTCTTTGGAATGGACATATGGATCTCTTCCAGTTGGTTGACCAGGTGGCTAGCTTCCAAATTTCTGAATTTCTTGGCATAGAAAATGAGTGTTTCCCATGTTGAATCTATCTGTTGAAACATTTCAATTGACTTCTTGGTCAATTCCTGGAGCCTTGTTTTTCACCAATGCCTTCAGTGCCGCTTACATTTCTTCCTTTAATAGAAATTCATATACTTGATCATGTATTACCTCCTGAAATGGTTGAATGTGAAGCAATTTTTTTGGTACAGTGACTCTATCTTCTTTTGACATAATAAAAATTCTTTTGTAGTAATACATCAGCAGGGAGCTACAAAAAACTCAAGCTGGATTCAGGAGACATAGAACTACGGTTATCATTGCTGATGGATCTTTACTGAAAGCAGAGAATACCAGAAAGATGTTTGTTTGTTTTATTGATTATGCAAGACTGTGGATCATAACAAACTATGGATGGCATTGCATAGATTGGGATTTCCAGCACAATTAATTGTGCTCATGCAGAACCTGTAAATAGGCCAAAAGGCAGTGGTTCAAATAGAACAAGTGGTTTAAAATCAGGAAAGGTGTGTGTCGAGGTTGTATCCTTCCACCATACTTATTCAATCTGTAGCTGAGCAAATGATCTGAGAAGCTGGAATATATAAAGAACATAGTACAAGGATTAGAGAAATGCTCATTAGCAATGCGGGATATGCAGATGACACAACCTTGCTTGTTGAAAGCAGAGGGAACCTGAGGTGAAGATCAAAGAATATGGTCTTCAGTATGAATTACAACTCAATGTAAACAAAACAAAGAGCCTGACAACTGGATCAATAAGCAACATCAGAATAAATGGAGAAAAGATTGAAGTTGTCAAAGATTTCATTTTACTTGGATTCAGAGTCAATATTCATGGAAGCAGCAGACAAGCAAGCCAATGACATATTGCATTGGACACATCCAGTGCAAAAAACCTCTTTACAATGTCAAAGAGCAAAAATATCACTTTGAGGACTCAGATTGTTTGATTGATGACATTTTCATTCTACTCATATGCATGTGAAAGCTGAACAATGAATAAGGAAGACAATAGAAAAATTGATGCATTTGAATTGTGGTATTGACAAAGAATATTTAAAGTACCATGGACTGTAGAAGAATGAACAAAGCTTCCTTAAAAGAAGTGCAGCCAGATGCTCCTTAGAAGCAATTAAGGCAAGACTTCGTCTCACGAATTTTGGACATGTTATCAGGAGGAATCAGTTCCCAGGGGAAAGGACATCATTCTTGGCAAAGTAGCAGATCATAAAAAAAGAGGAAGACCTCCCAATGAGATGGATTTACACAGTGACAGCAACAATGCAAACATGACAACAATTGTGAGGATTATACATGAGGTCACCACGAGTAGGAAGTAACTCAATAGTCCCTAACAACAAAAAAAACATGATTCAATATTTTCCCCATAGAATCCTTCAATACATCAACTCGAGACTTGATTTTTTTTTTTTTTCTTTAGTTCTTTCAGCTTGGAAAATGCCAGTAAGTACATTAAACAGATAATCCAAGAAGTTAAACTATATGAAGAAAAACATAGAACTAAGATTGGGGGAAGACTCACTAACAACCTGTGATTTGCAGATGATGTAACCTTGCTTGCTGGAAGTGAAAAGGACCTGAAGCACTAACTGATGAGGATCAAAGACTACAACTTTCAGTACACACCACACCTCAGCATAAACAAAATTAAAATCCTCACAACTGGATCAATAAGCAGAGAGACGATCTACAGAGAAAAGATTGAAGTTGTCAAGAACTTCATTTTACTTGGATCCACATTGTCCATAGAAGTAGCCACCAAAAACTCAGAACACATATTATTTTGGGCAAATCTGCGAAAAAGAGGAAGAAAGCCAGTGTGATGGATTGGCACAGTGGCAGCAGCAATTGATTCAAGCTTAACAATGATTGTGAGGATAGTGCAGGACTGGGCAGTGTTTCGTTCTGTTATGCATGGGGTCACTTTTGATCAGAACCAACTCCAAGGCACCTTACAACAACAACATAGTGTTCACAGATACAGGTCAAAACTTAAATGATTTTAATTGTAAAGATAGAAGTTTTGTAACAAAAACGGGGGAGTAGTTAATCTTACAGTCCAGAAACAAAGTACCTAGGACCATCAAGGGAGAAGAGCACAAGCAGAATGTGAGACCTTATCCAGAGAAGCAGTGATACCAGAGATGGAGGCAGAGATGGGGACATGGAGGAAGGAAGCAGCTGAGGACTCTAGATTCATGGGAAGAGAAAGACTAAGAGCTGGCAGCCAGGAGGCAGACTTGCAGAATGTGCCCTTTGGTGGTATAAATTATTATATCTGCCTGAGTGTTTAAAATAAATAAATAAAGAGCTAAAGTGAATAGAGAGAAATACTGTTAAATGATTGGTGCGTGGAGGGAATTATAATCATGGTAATACAACAAGGTGCAAGATTTGTTGAATGTAAAACTGATGATCTGCCCTGTAAACTTTCACTCAATTCACAATTAAAACTTAAATTTAAAAAAAAAAAAAAAAAAAACTTTAGTGACTTGATGCTGAAATGCTCAGTGTAGTTCCCGGAGAATGACCTTTGTTTGCAACGCCACTTTCGCTATTCCAGTTCACACTGGCTTTTTTACCAGCTCACAGCAAAACAAAAACGCTCCTCAGATTCCTTTCAGTTAGTGAAACCAGGTAACTTAAATGTAATGACTAAAGTAAATTTGTAATTAGTATCAACTGCTCATGTGATTTTTTTTCCCCCAGTACGCCTGAAACAGTTTATGTTAATCTTCTGTGAAAGTAAACTAGCGTGAAGTGAACTTTTGAAAAACAGAAGATACCTGTACCTGTATTGCGTTGGCAATGTGTAGTGGTGGTTATGTGCTGTAGGGTCGGTTCCGACTCATAGCGACCTTGTACAGGGTTTCCGAGGCTGTAAATCTTTACGGGAGCAGAAAGCCTCATCTTTCTCCCGTGGAACAGCTCGTAGTTTCGAACTGCTGGCCTTGTGGTTCACAGCCCGATTTGTAACCACTACGTTGTAATGTGTATGAAGTGGTTTTTTTTTCTATTTTAAAGCAATATACTAATTAGAACTAGGTTAACTAGATTCAACTATTCTTTTAATCCAAGGGCTTCAGAGTGGTCCTTGTTGTTAAGTGCCGGAAAGTCGATTCTGACCCATGGCAATCCTGTGCAAGGTTTCCGAGGAGCAGCTGGTGAGCTTGAACTGCCGATCTTGCAGTTCATATGGCTTTGCAGTCTAGCGCATTAGCCCACAGCTCCACACCAGGACTCCAGAGTGGTCCTTAGAGAACATAATTTAATGAATAAATAGGCAAATTTATAATAAGTGTATCAACTGCTCATATGAATTGTCTTCCCAAAGAGCTTAAAGGAGCTTGAAACCATTTATCTTAAGCAGACCAACAGTTCCCAAACCTGGCTCACCATCACAATCATATGTGAAGTTTTTTAACTGCAGAGGTTCCTGGGCCCATCATGGAGATTTTGATTCTATGGGTTCTGGTTGCTTCTGTAATCTACATGTTTTAAAAGCTTCCCAGGAAATTCCAGTGACCAACCAGGTATGTGAATCACTTCTTTAGAAAAATTAATTCAACAATGGAAAAATCCTAATTAATTTGCTGTCTTTTTTAATTTTATGTAACAACATGATTTTTTTTCTTTTTAAAATAAAATTATTAATGATAAAACTCTATGATGTCTGGAAATTGTTTCAAAATAAGCTAGAGGATGAGGAATGGTCTAGGGTGTGGAGTAGAATGAAAGAAGACTGACAATGAGTTGATCACTGTTGAGCCTGTGTCTGGATAAAAATATTCTATTTTATTTTCACTGTCATTCTATTTCTGTGTATGTTCTAAATTTTCCATAACCAAAAAAAAAAGGATTTTTTAACTAAAACTGCAACATTAATAATAAGGAAAGACTTCTGCTTCCTCCTACCCACAGTCTCACTCCCCAGTAATAACTATTATTAGAAGTTGGCTTTATACTCTTCCAGATATTTCCCTGTGTGTATTCCATTTGAATCTTTATTTGTATATTCCACTTTTGTGCCAACCTTGTTCCAGATCCTGTAATGAAATTGTTTAGGAGATGTGACTTGAAACTTTTGACAGGGAAATCACTTCAACCCCCTAACCCACCTTCTTCCTGTTTTCTTCACTCCCACCATCTCTTGGTTCATTCTCACTGAGCAGAAATGGGCACCTTAAATCCCAATCCAACCACTTGGGAACCATTGCCACATTTCCTCCTATTCTCTCCTTGGAAATGCAAAGGCTTTGAAGGCAACCAGATGCTGAGTTCAAACTTCAGAGCCACCAGTGAGTAATTGTATATTTCACTTAATCTCCTTGTGCCTTGATTTTCCCATCTGTGCCATGATACTAACAGTTGTTCAGCTCCTCGGTGTTGTTTTGATGAGTAATACCTGTAAAGTTTTATTTCCTCCTCTTGGATTCATTTCATTAATCATTTCATTAACTTCTTATCTCACTGTGTTTCTGCCAGACTCACTGGGCAAACCCCAACTCTAACCTTGCATACACATACACACACACACACACACATGTATAAACACACAAATATATTAAAGTTTCAGATTTTGTTGCACAAAAATGTAAGCTATTCAAAAGACTCAAAGCATTCATTGACTTGTGCCTTTCAAACTCCTGCCAACAAAAGTCTCTCTCTCCACTGAGAGAAAAATAATGGATTGACATATATTCATGTCAATACAAAGGGGCTTCAAAACACTCTTTAAGAAAAATGGAATAGAAAGATAATGGAGTTTTTTCATGAATCTTTTAAAGACCCTTCCTATATGTGTATCCTAAACTTTTTCTAAAAGCTCAACACCTACCAGTTTTTGTTTTTTAATTCCAGTCCATCCCTTTCTTTTTCTTGTTAACTCTTTGCTGTGAATTGAGTTAAGGTTTACAGAGCAGATCATCAGGTTTACATTCAACAAATCATACACTTTGTCATATTATAATGATTGCAATCTCTTCCATGTACCATCAGTTAACAGTAGTTAGCTCTATTCACTTTAACTCTAGCATTTTTCCCTATATCTTCAACTACCTTCATCTTTCTCCTGCCAAACTCTTTCTTGTTGTGTATTATCTTCCCTTCACTAAGTTTAGATGGCACTATAGGGTAAGTATTAAGGAGCTCTGGTAGCGTAGTGGTTACGAATCGGGCTGTGAACCTTAAGGTCAGCGGTTCAAAACTACCAGCCGCTCCGCGGGAGAAAGATGAGGCTTTCTACTCCCGTAAGGATTTACACCCTCGGAAACCCTGTACAGGGTCGCTATGGGTCGGAACCGACTTGACGGCACTTAACAACAACAACAACAACATAGGGTAAGTATTAGACTGCTAAACCACCAGCTACTCCTCAGAAACCCTATACAGAGTTGATATGAGTGGGAAGCGACGCAACTGCACTTAACAACAACAGCAATGCCCTCTAGCCAGTATATAATTTTCCTATTCCTCCCACTCCTGGTAAGCATCACAGAATGCTTCGTTTATCAAGAAAACTTTTATTAACTTTTTACAACAGTAGTGGTGGTGCTTGTATACTGCTGAGTTAGTTCTGACTCATATCAACCCTGTATAGGATTTCCAAGGCTGTAATTAAGGGAGCAGAAAGCCTCATCTTTCTCCCACAGAGTGGCTGATGGATTCAAACTGCTGATCTTGCAGTAGAAAATTGGTTCCAACTCATAGCAACCCTAGTTAGAGTTTTCAAAGCTTTATATATCTTTGTAGGAGCAGAACCCTCATATTTCTCCTGTGAGCGGCTGGTAGACCTGAACACTGACTTTGTGGTTTGCAGTCCAGTGTTTATCATATGGAAACACTGCATTTCCCATTAATCTTTTGTTGTTGTTGTTGTTGTTATATGCCGTGGAATCGGTTCCGACTCATAGCGACCCTGTACAGGGTTTCTGAGGCTGTAAATCTTTACGAGAGCAGAAAGCCTCATCTTTCTCCCGCGGAACAGCTGGTAGTTTCTAACTGCTGACCCTGAGGTTCGCAGCTCGATTCGTAACCACTATGCTACCAGAGCTCTTTTTAGAGATAACTAAATATCATTCTCTTGAATTATTTTCCAGGTAGTACCAATGCCATTATTTCCTCAAATATATTTTCAAGCTCTACCTCTTGGTTACTTGTTTAAATCGCTCTTTCTTACTTTTTTATGTGAACAGAAATTATCTGTTGCTTCCTTGAGACATTATGGTGGTGGTGTATTTGTATGTAATTGATGTTTGTATGTTGGTGTGTTCTTAGGCACTAACCTGGTGTGTGTGATTACAGGATGGAAGCATGTACACTGTTCCGTTTGCTGTTCCTGCCGCTCAGTTTAGGATGGGTTTGACTGATGTTGGTTATTGTCGCTAATCAGCTGTATTAGTAGCTGGTATTGATGGTTGCCGAATGGGAGGAGCCATAGAAGATGCGGTTGAAACTGAGCTGTATGAGCATGGTTGCTGTCTCCTCTTAGGTGAGGCAAGAAGAGAAAATCCACACAATATATAGAAAGAAAGAAAAAACAAGAGAACAGTGAAAAAAGAAAATAGTAAAGGGGGGCAGAGAGCAGGCAAAACAAAACCAAAAAGAAAAAAGAGTGAGAGAGAAAATAAAAAGAAGAAAAATAACTAAAGACAACTAAAGAGAGTGATGAGTAAAGGAGAAAGACACCTTCAAGTAGTAAAGACAAATCCAAAGAAAAAAAGCCAGGGCGGGGGGAGGAGGGGAACAGGGAGAGGGAAGAGAAACCGAAGAAATGAAAGCAGAGATAGAAAGGATAAAAAAGCAATGGAAGGTCAAGAGAGGAAGAAGGAGAAGAAAGAATAAACAAGCAAAAACAAGAAACAATGAAGGGAAGAAAACAAAACAAAAAACAGCACAGCTATTGGACCCAGAGAGAAGAAAACCCTGGGAGGCTCCTACCAGTCAAGGAGCTGACATGGTGGGTGGGGTATGGATGTGATGGTGAATTTCCGGGTCCTAGATGGAGTTCCCATAGGGCTAGGTATTGTCTATGTTCAGGGTACTCAATCCAGAAATAGTTCCTTGAAGCCCTTAATGTAACCAGTTTCAGTGTCTGTTGTTGTTAAGTTCCAATGAGTCAGTTCTGACCCATAGCGACCCTGTATAGGGTTTCCGAGGAGCGACTGGTGAGCTTGAATCACTGACCTTGCAGTTCAAATGGCTTTGCAGTCTGGTGCATTAATCCACAGCTCCATGCCAGGACTACTGATAAGTTAGGGGCTGGCTGACTGGTTATGAGGGTTTCTGCCTATACTAATGCTGGTCTGAGTGTCCTGGTGTGGCACTGTGGATTAATGTGCTACACTGCAAAGTTGGTTTGAACTCCAATTCAAACTCACCAGCCACTTCTCAGAAACCCTATACAGGGTCATTATGAGTGAGAATTAACTCGACGGCACTTAACAACAACAATGCTGGCCTGGAGTCATGGTGTTGCACTGTAGATCACAAGGTCCATTTGAATAGCAAAGAACTGGTTCAAATCCACCAGCAGCGAATCAGAAACCCTATACAGGGTTGCTATGAGTCAGAATTGACTCGATGGCACTTAACAACAACAACAATGCTGGTGGCTCTGTGGGTTCTGGAGGTCTAAAGCCAAGCCCACCTGAATGCAGACACCAAGGCAGCACAGGTGGCACCTGTCTCACACTGACGCAGCTCACAACGTCACGGCTCCAAATTCCTTAACCACTGCACCACCAGAATCTGAGCTGGCAGTGGATGAGGATAGGACTGGCCACAACTCTGGTCACCAAGGGAACATGAGGTAAAAAGGGGAGTTGCAACTTTCCAATCACCCATGTGAATCTGTTCTGCCTGTCTTCCTTCTGCCTCCAAAGCTACTCACAAAGGTGCAAGATAGCCACACCACCAACCATTCACTAGTGTCCTTTAACTACCCCTGCTCAGTTTACTCCTCCCAGTAAATGTTCAATCCACTTCTCAAACCTTTCATCTGAAGTGCTAGCTGCCAGGGTTATCATCTTTGTCTGCCTCATTTTGTCACTGGTATCTTTGTTGTAGAGGGTCTGTGTAGCAAGAGTGCCTAGTCCATCACCATCCTTTCTTTACAACACTTTCTTTAAGCATCATGAAGCAGTCCCTCCAATAATAGATTTCCCATCAAAATTCTGCTTCTAGTACACTTCCCAAAACCTGTTGGCCTTGATGCTCCCTGACACTGTGTTCTGTTTTATCTGTGAGTATTTCTCTATAGCATTTATCCATCTGTTTAAAGTCACCTGAATTTCTCATTTGTAATCCAGGCATTGTGGCTGCATATATGTGTTCATAGGCAGAAAAGAATACACTTCTATGTGCATGCCCTAGCATGAGTGCACACAGATCTCAACATCAAACCAAGCCCACTGTTTTCAATTCCAATTCATATCTACCCTACAGGACAGAGGAGAACTGCCCCGAGGTTTTCCAAGGGTGTGATCTTTATGAAAGCAGACTGCCACCGCACAGATCAACTGGTGAGTTTGAACCACTGACCTTTCTGTTTCCTGGTGAGTGCTTAACCACTGCACCACTAGGACTCCTGTACACATGCACAAACACATATATAAATCTCTTTTGACCCTATCATGTACGTAGTTTGAAAAGTTTGTTAGAAAAACCAGCCTGCTAATAATTCACTGAGCCTCATGTATAATAAGCAGAAATGCACCAGCCTTTATGATGAATTGCCAGAGTAACACAGGGACATCTTGTTTGCATTTCAATGCACCAAGTGTCAGATTCTTATTTCATTACTCGCTAGCACATTAGTGGATGGTTTTTAATTTCTTTTTTTTTTCCCCCATCCCTTTAGCAAAGCTCCATGGGGACCTCTCTCTCGTGCCACTAGTATCAGGAGCAAGGTTGTATTATTGTTAAATGCTATAGTGTCTGGGTCTCCCTCAAAATGTTGCTGAACTGGCAAAATAAATGATAGCATACTACCAGCATTGTATTTGGCTTTAACAACACACTCACAGACACACACACACA
>NW_006408546.1:14008438-14009350 GCF_000296735.1 Chrysochloris asiatica | reverse complement strand
GATATGCAGATGATACAACCTTGCTTGCTGAAAATGAAGAGGACTTAAAATACTTACTGTTGAAGATCAAAAACTATAGCCTTTGGTATGGATTGCATCTCAATGTCAAGAAAACAAAAATCCTCACCACTGGACCAATAAATAACATTATCAATGGAGGAAAGATTGAAGTTGTCAAAGACTTCATTCTTCTTGGATCACCCATCAACACTCATGGAAGCAGCAGCCGAGAAATCAAATGATGTATTGCTTTAGGCAAATCTACCATACAATACCTTTTTAAAGTGTTGAAGAGCAAAGACATCAGCTTGAGAACTAAGATACACCTGACCCAAACCATGGTATTTTCAATAACTTCATATGCATACGAAAGTTGGACAGTGAATAAGGAAGATCGTAGAAGAGTTGATGTATATGAGTTATGGTGTTGCAAAATACTGAAAGTACCATGGGCTTCCAAAAGAACAGAGTCATGTTGAAAGAAGTACAGCCAGAGTGCTCCTTGGAAACCAGGATGGCCAAACTTCATTTCTCATGTTTCAAACATACTGTTAGGAGGGACAAGTCACTGGAGAAGGATCTCATGTTTGGTAAGAGATAAAGAGGCAGACCCTGAGCGAAATGGACTGGCAAAGAGGCAGCATCAGTGGGCTCAAACATGGCAACAACTGTGAGGTTAGTCCAGGACCAGGCAGTGTTTCATTCTGTTGTGCATAAGGTCACTATGAGTCGGTACTGACTTGATGGCACCTAACAACAGCAACATGAACACAATTAAGTATTCCAGAACACTCATTCTCTACAATGTTGTCATGATGCACACAATCAAAACCCTTTGTATAATCAATAAAGCATAGATAAATATCTTTCTGGAAATCTTGCTTTCAGCCAAGATCCATCTGACATCAGCAA
>NW_006408546.1:14000879-14008338 GCF_000296735.1 Chrysochloris asiatica | reverse complement strand
AAAAAAAAAAAAAAATTCCTCTTGCTTTTACTGAACTCATTCTGCAATAGAGGGACTTGGGGGATTTGTGGTATCTTCTTCATCTTTTAAATTGGAAGGTGTTCTTTGTTTTTAATAATGTTTTGTTTTACTCAAATTTATAGTGTTCCCTATAGTAAAAAATATGAGAGTACATCAAAAAATATTTTACTAGGGTCCCAGTTCATGCATGTGCAGGTTTATTCCAAACAAAATGTGTTTTAATATGTCTCTGCAACCAATGGATGGCTGTAGACAAGTTCTATCAGTAATATACTTGTCTTAGTCTTGTTAGAATGCCTTCAAAAAAAAAAGAGGTCCAATCAAAACAGTGGCTTCTAAGGGGGTCTGTTATTTCCAAAGCAGAAAGGTCAACTTAGAAGTCTCTGGAAATTTAGTTTTGGGGATTCCAAAGGAGTAATCTTGATAGATTTTCTGAAAGGACACAGAACAGTGACAGGGGCTTTTTATGAAGAAGTTTTAAGAAAAAGGAAAATTGCTTGATGAAAAAAAAGGTAAGAAAATTGCATCAAGGGAATTTTTTCCATCTTGGCAATGCACCTGCTCATTCTTCAAGGATAACAGGGGCAATCCTAGGAGAATTTAGCTGAGAAGCCTTACCCCATCCACTCTACAACTCCATCTTGCCCCCTTAGACAACTTTTTGTTCCAAGATTTCAAAGAACATTTCAAAGGAACATAATCTGAGTATCCTGAGGATGCTAAAACTGCCATTTTGACATGGTGTAAATCAAAGAGTGCAGAATTCTTTGGAGGAAAAGTTGGAGAGATGGAAACACTGCCTACAGAAATGCATAGACCTAAACGAAGGATATATTGAGAAACACTAGCTTCACATTTTGATATTTTTGTTTAATAATGGTTTCATGATCTTGTAGCAATTTTTTTTTTTTTTTTTACTGACCTCATATGAGAAAGTACCAGATATTCTTAGGGGAAATTTGGATCAGAATTACCTCGTAATCTGGGGCCTGCTGAATGTTGACTGTCATAGAGTCCCCTGGCCCACCCCACACTTAAATGCAGCAGGCTAAATGTTGGTAATATATACCCTGAGCAGATTTTTTTTTTTTAAAATTCTCTAAAATTTTGAAGCAAATTTTCTTCCCAATATTTTCTTATGTACATAAAGACAATTCCTTTGGAACAATGATTCTAAAGTGAACACCAGTGAGAATCAGAATCTCCTGGAGTGGTTGTCAAAATTCAAATTGCTGGACGTCACCCCCAGAGGTTCTGATCCAGTCAATCTGGGATAAGGTACAAGAATTGACATTTCTACCAAGATTCCAGGTAAAGTGAATCCTGCTTGTCAGGAAATACATTCTGAAAACCAGTCCAGCATGAATTCTAAGACCAGCTCTATCTTTGCCTATGAGGGTTATTCCTTCCAACTTTGGGGTTTCTATGTTCCAAATAATGTAGTCATTCCTTCTTGGAAACATACAAGGCTGTGAAAGGCAGCAGGGAGATGACTCTTACATTTGGTGACAGGTATATGCCCATTGCTCTGCCATAAACCATGCCATGAAGGTAAAAGCTACCACTAGAGAAGAGCTTCTGTCCCAAGTATTCACACACAATTCTATTCTTATCTATTCTCTTAACTCATCCTCACTCACATCATCCACCAATGTGCCTTTCTGGCTCAGGTATCTTACCTCATCCTACTATTCATTATGGTTGTACCATTCAGACTCCTTTCTTTAGTTTACCTCGTCCTTATTCCCTCAGTTGTACCTCTAGTTCTCAAAATGTCTGTGAGTTCAGCAATCAAACCAGCTTTAGGTGAGGAACAAAACTTCTACCTTGCCACTTCTACAGACACACCTTCAGTGAAACAGACTGATACAGTACCAACAATGGGCTCAAACAGGAACAATTGTGAGCATGGTTCAGGACCAGGCAATGTTTGATTCTATTGTCACTGTGAGTTGGTACTGACTCACTGACACCTAACAACAACTACATTACCTTAACTATACCTTCATCCCTATGTCCTCTGCAGCTCAGCACAGAGCTGAGCATATAAAAGGTCTTCAGTTCCCATTTGTTGAATTGAAATGCACTTTACTGCTGTTGTTTGTTGGGTACCATCAAGTTGGTTCTTAATCATAGCAACCCTTTATAGAGCTTCCAAGGAGTGAGTGGTGTGTGTGACTGGCTGACTTTATGGTTAACAGTCCAGTGCTTATTCTACAGCACCACACCAAGACCCTCTCCTGTACTGTTGTTATGAGTAATTGGGTCAGTCCAACTCATAGCAACCCCATATAGGGTTTCTAAGGCTGTAAATCTTGGTGGGAGCAGCAAACCTCATCTTTCTCCCACAGAGCAACTGGTGGACTTGAACTGCTGACCTTGTAGTTTGTAGTCCAGTGCTTGTCCTACAGGGCCACACTATACCCTTTCTTTTACTGTTGTTTCTTCTAACTCTCCAGTACAGAAATGATTTTCACTGTCCTTGTGGAGGCTCAGTTCTAGATGGTTACAGTTAGAAAGAGAGGTATCATGTAGGTGACTGGTGTCATAATGAGGAAGTGGGAAAGTGGAGATATATTCCTACTTACAGCCCCAGTTATGATTATTCATTGAAGTTCCAGTAATCAGGGGATCTGGAACCAAGGCACCCATCTCATGAATAAGGGCCACAGCCAAGTCTGTAGCAGAGCATGCTCATCTCCCAACAAAGTGCAAAGTTTTGCCCACCATCTTCCAGCAGAAAACTTCTCATGTAGGTACCACAGGCCACACAACCAGTAAGTATGTGAGCCAAAATTTGAGGCCAACTCATCTGACCCCAAATTCTGTAATATTTGAGACTTAGAGTTTGTGTTACTTTCTTTCACCCACATGATGCAGTACAGGATGGAAATGGCCTGCCACTAAAGGTCTCCCCTAGACAACAGACATATTGCCCTGTCCCTAGTTAAGATTTGGGGGCTATGGTCATCAAGATACTTCACGGATTCCCTCAGGGCTGAAACTAGAGTTAAGCAAGAGACACTGTGCTGAAACACTCATGACCCTGAGAGTAAGTGGCTCCTTAAAGTTTTCCCTTAAAAGTCCTCAATCACCTCACCTAGTCCTGGCACTGGATTCTCATAGTAATCTCTCTTTGATATTCAAGAAATCTTTGTGAAGATGCATAGAATCATCTTACTTTATAAACTTTATAAATCTCTACTCATCCTGTGTAGAGATTATAGTATGGTATTTATTAAAGGTGGTTGTGTCTAAGTAGAAATTTGGAGGTATGTCAGCCTAGGTTTGCTGAGACAAGGATAGAGGGCAAAGAGATTATTTGGGAAGTGATTTCCAGAGACCAGGAGTGAGGGACCAAGGTGAGAAAAACAGGTAAGGAGGGGAAGAGAATAGAAAGATGTTACAGAGATAAACATTGCTCTAGGTACATGGTTCTCCGTCCCACCAGGTCCTCCTACAGAAATGTACAGAAAATATCTCAGAATTGTCCACCCTAGACCAACAAGGAGAACAATATCAAATTCCATCACCATTGGATGAGGATAACCACACTTCAAGGTTGTGAAAGTGTGAGTACCAAGCATGTTCCCACAGAAATGCCACTGCATGGTATCAGAGAAGCCCCAGGGCAGGAAGCAAGAGATACTGTCAACAGGTTTAGCCAAGGGTGCTGCCAGTGGGAGGCAGTCAAAGCCTTCTTGAAACCAGTTGCCACAGATGAGACTGAAATAAGGATTGAAACTAAGAGAATATAAAGTATCCAACATAGGGGCAATATTTTCACTGTCTTTTATCATTCTTTCTGATTTGCTGTATGTTTTTTGTTGTAAGCATATGTTACATTTATAAATGAGTCCCTGGATAATACAAAAGACTAATATGCTTGACTGTTTACTGATGGTGCCTAAGAAGAAAGACCTAAGTGATGTATTTGCAAAAAAATCAGTCATTGAAAATCTTATGAAATCCCAAGAATCCACAAGAAAACTTCTAGGGCCAATAGAGAAATTTAGCAAAGTTGTGGGGCACAAGGTCAACAAAAAAATCCATTGGATTTCTATACATCAGCAATGAAAAATATGAAAGAAAAATTAAGGAAACAATTCCATTTACACACACCTTGTTGTTGCTGCTATTAAGTACCGTCAAGTTGGTTCTGACTCATAACGACCATACAGGGTTTCCAAGGAGCAGCTGGTGAGTTTGAACTGCTGAACTTGTGGTTCAAAGTCCAATGATAATCCTATAGCACCACACCAGAAGTCCACAATCACATCTAAGAGAATAAAATACTTAGGAATAAATCTAACCGGGATGTGAAGGATTTATGCAATAAAAATGATAAAACACTGCTGAAAGAGATTAAAGAAGACTTACATAAATGGAAGCATTTCCCTTGTTTATGAATTGGAAGACTTATTATTACTTAGATGTCATTATTACTCACAACAACCTATACATTCAATGCAATCCCAATCAAAATTCAAACACCCTTCTTTACAGAAACAGAAAAGATAATCCTTTATATCATATGGATGTTGTTGTTGTCTGCCTATGAATCAGTTCTGACTCACAGCAACCCTGGACAGAGTTTCAGAAAGCAGTCGATGAGTCTGAACTGCCACACTTGTGCTTAGCAGTCCAGTGCTTATCCTACAGTGCCACACCAGGGTTCGTATGGAATAGTGTTGCTAGTGTTAAGGACTCCTATGGAATGGTGGTGGCAGTGGTGTACTATTGAGTTGGTTCTGACACGTTGTTGTTACTGTTGTTAAGTGCTGTTGAGTCGGTTCTGACTCATAGTGGTTCTGTATAGGGTTTCCAAGGAGCAGCTGGTGAGTTTGAACCACCAACCTTGTGGTTCAAACTGACATTGCGGTCCAGTGCTTTATCCCATAGCATCACACCAGAACTCCATACACAGAGCTACCCTGTGTAGGGTTTCCAAGGCAATAAATCTTGTGTCCTGGTATGGTATTGTGGGATAAAGCACTGGTGGGCTTGAACTTCAAGGTAGTGGTTCAAATTTACCAGCTGCTCCTTGAAAACCCTATACAGGGTCGCTATCAGTCAGAACCAATCCGATAGCACTTAACAACAACGACAAAAAATTTTAACAGGAGCAGAACTCCTCGTCTTTCTCCTTCAGAGCAGCAAGTAGATTTGAACTGCTGACCTTGCGGTTAGTAACCCAAAGCATAACCAACAGCTAAAGTAATGTTAAAAGAGAAGAACAAAGTAGATCTCACACTTCCTGATTTTAAAACATACTATGTTGTTAAGTGCTGTCAAGTGGATTCCAACTCATAGTAACGCTGAATAGAGTTTCTGAGGAGTAGCTGGTAGGTTTGAACCACTGACCTTGTAGTTCGCAGTCCAGTGCTTATCCTACAGCACAATATTAGAACTCCAAAACACTACTGCTGTAGTTGTTATCGTTGTTGTTGTTAAGTGCCATCAAGTCGGTACCAACTCATAGCGACCCTATACACAACAGAACGAAACACTGCCAGGTCCTGGACCAACCTCACAATTGTTGCCACGCTTGAGCCCATTGACGCTGTCATTTTGCCAATCCGTCTCTCTGGAGGTCTTCTTCTTTTTTTCTGACCCTCCACTTTACCAAACATGATATACTTCTCCAGCAACTGGTCCCTCCTGACAATATGTCTGAAGTATGAGAGAGGAAGTTTGGCCATCCTGGCCTCCAAGAAGCACTCTGGCTACACTTCTTCCAACACAGATACGTTTGTTTATTATTTTTGTTGTTGAGTGCCATCAAGTCAGTTCTGACCCATAACAACCCTGCAGCTGGTGAGCTTGACCACTGACCTTGCAGTTCAAATGACTTTGCAGTCTGACGCATTAGCCCACAGCATCACACCAGTGCCATCAAATCAGTTCCTACCCATAACAACCATGTTTAGGGTTTCCAAAGAGCAGCTTGTGTGTTTGAACCACCAACCTTATGGTTCACAGACCAGTGCTTATCCTACAGTGCCACACCAGGACTCCCAAAACATATTATACAGGTACAATTTAAAAAAACAGCCAGGTATTGGTATAGCAATAGACACATAAACCGATAGAATAGAATAGAACTGAGAGTCCAGAAATAATCCCACACATCTATGGTCAATTAATTATTTTTTCTGACAAGGTTGCTAAGACCAGTCAATGGGGAAAGAAGAATCTCTTCAGTAAATGGTACTGGGAAAATTGGATTTCTACATGCAGAAAAATGAAATGGGATCTGTGCCTCAAACTATACACACACACAAAAAAAAAAAAAAAAGTTCAAAATGGATGAAGGACCTAAGGGTACAGACCATGCAAGTCTTAGAAGCAAAAGCAGGGACAATGTTGTCTGGCCTAGGTTTTAACAACTGCTTATCTGATACAATAACAGAAGCACAAATGTCATAAAACAAAATAAATAAATGAGACCTGATTTTTTTTTAAAGTCTTTTTTATCAAAAGACTTTACCAAAAAAATGAAAAGACAAGTTAACGAATGAGAATACATTCATTAACTATGTATTCGATAAGAACTTAATAAGTAAATTATATATAAAACTATGACAACTAAACAACAAAAAGACAAATAACCCAATCATGTAATGGTCAAGGACTTGAATAGACATTTCACCAAAGAGGACATTCAGATGGCCACCAAGTACATGAAAAGATGCTCAGCATCGTTAGCCAACAGAGAGACGTGAATCAAAATGGCAGTGAACTAATTATTATTTTGCTCCTACAAAGATGGCATGGTGTGGCACTGTGGGCTAATGCGCTGAACTGCAATGATGATTTGAACTGCAAGGTCAGTGGTTCAAGATCACCAGCCATTCCTCAGAAACCCTATACAGGGTCGCTATGGGTCAGAACCAACTCTACGGCACTTAACAACAACAGGATGGTTATGTCCTTATTTTTTAATTAAAAAACATAAACCACAAATGATTATAAGGATGTTGGGAAATTGGAAAACTTACCCATTGTTGATGGGCATGCAAAATGCTACAGCATTGTGAAAAACAATGTGGAAGCTCTCAAAAACCTAAAAATAGAACTACCATATTACACAGCAATTCCACTTCTAGGTATGCATCCAAAAGACTTGAAAGCAAAGGCTCTGACAGATGTTCTCTGCCATACTATTCACAATACCTAAAAGGCGGAAACAACCTATATATATTTTAAAGCACACACACATATACAAGAAAGACGTATAAACAAGAGGGCTTCAAACACTTCACTGAAAAATTCCATTACCTTTCATTCCATTTTCCACAAACTTTTTGAAGCCTCTTTATATAAAGAACAAAGCTTATCAGCTGTTTCCAAGAGCAGGAGAAAGAGGGGAAGTTGGGTTTACCAGTGATGGAAATGAATCACATTGATTAAGAATAGGGATACACAATTTATTATT
>NW_006408546.1:13989753-13995502 GCF_000296735.1 Chrysochloris asiatica | reverse complement strand
GATATCCATCTTTCTACATCCTCTTCTGAATCTGGCTTGATCTTCTGGAAGTTCTCTGTTAATGTACGGTTGCAGTCGTTTTTTTAATTTTCTTTAGCAAAATTGTACATGCATGTGATATTAATCATATTGCCCAATGATTTCCACATTATTTTGGGTCATCTCTCTTTGGATTGGGCACATATATATATCTCATTCATTCAGTTGTCATCCAAATTTCTTGGCATAGATGAGTGAGTTCCTCCAGTGCCACATCAGTTTGTTGAAAGATTGCAATTTGTATTCCATCAATTCCCAGTGCCTTGTTCTTTGCCAATACCTTCAATGCACCTTGGACTTCTTCCTTCAATATAATTGGCTCCTGATCATATGCTACATATTGAAATGTTGAACAGTGACCATTTCTTTTTGGTACAATGATGCTGTGTATGCCTTCCATCGTCTTTTGATACTTTCTGCATCATTCAATATTTAGCCCATAGAAGCCTTCAACATTGAAAGTTGAGGCTTGAATTTTTTCTTGAGATCCCTCAGCTTGAGGAATGTTTAGAGTGTTCTTCCCTTTTGGTCTTCTAAGTCCAGCTCTTCACATATTTTGTTATAATATTTGACCTTGTCTTCTAGATATGTTCTTAAAATTTTTCTATTCATCTCTTTTACCTCATCATTTTTCTCCTATTTGCTTTAGCATCTGTATGCTGGATAGCAAGTTTCAGAGTCTCTTCTGACATTCATTTTGGTCTTTTCCTTCTTTATTTTCTTTTTAATGACCTTTTGCTTTCTTCCTGTATGATGCTCTTGATTTCATCCCACAACTTATCTGGTCTTCAGTCTTTAGTGTCTAATGCAACAAATCTGTAGTTTAGATGATCTCTGAATTCAGGTGGAATATGTTCAAGGTCATATTTTTACTCTCATGGACTTGTTTGATTTTCTTTAGCTTCAGCCTGAACTTGCATGTGAGCAATTTATGGTCTTTTCCACAGTCTTCCCCTGGCCTTGTTTTGACTGATGATAGGGAATTTTTCCACTGCCTCTTTCCACAGATGTAGTCAAATTGGTTTCTGTGTATTCCATATGGTGAGGTACATGTGTATAGTTGTCTTTTATGTTGTTTTAAAAAGGTATTCGCAATGAAGAATTATTGATCTTGCAAAATTCTATCTTTTGGTCTCCAGCAACATTTCTACCACCAAGGTCATATTTTCCAACTACTGATCCTTCCTCTCTGTTTCCAACCTTTGCATTCCAATCACCAGTAATTATCAACATATCTGTATTGCATGTTTGATCAATTTCAGACTGAAGAAGTTGGTAGAACTCTTCAATTTCATCTCCACTATCTTTAGCAGTTGGTGCTTACATTTCAATAATAGTGTACTAGCTTGTCTTCCTTGTAGGCATATAGATATTATACTTTCACAGACAGCATTGCACTTCAGGACAGATCTTAATATGTTCTTTTAGATGATGAATGTGCTGCCATTCCTCTTCAGTTTGTCATTCCCGATATAGTAAACCACGCGACTGTCACATTCAAAATGGCCAATACCAGTCCATTTCGACTTACTAATGCCTAGGATATTGATGTTTGTGCATTCCATTTTATTTTTGACAATTTCCAATGTTTCTAGACTCATACTTCATGCATTCCATGTTTTGATTATTAATGGATGTTTATAGCTATTTCTTTTCAATTTGAGTTGTATCCCACCAGCAAATAAAGGTCCCAAAGCCTTTTCTCCATTCACGTCATCATGGTCAACTCTACTTTGAGAAGCCTGCACTTCTCCAGTCATATTTTGAGTGTCTTCCAACTTGAAGAGCTCATCTTCTGGCACTATATCTGAAGACATTCTGGTGCTCTTCATCATGTTTCAATATTCAATATTCTGATGCTGACAGTGCTCCACAGCTATTCATACGGCTTTCAAAGACTAAATATTCAGAAGTAGTCCATCTCTCCTTCTTTCTAGTCTGTCTTCATCTTGAAGCTTAGCTGAAACCTGTCCACTGTGAGTGACCCTGCTGATATTTAAAATACCTGTGACATAGCTTCCAGACTTACAGCAATATGTAAGCCACCACAGTATGAAAAACTGACAGATGAGTGATGCAGATATACAAGGGGGCTTCAAAAATTCAAGGAAACTTTTAATTGAAAGATAATGGAATTTTTATACAAACCTTCTGAAGCCACCTTTTATTTACATCATTGGCCAAAACAAGAAAGAAACAAAGTGTAGCTGCTGAGACGGATTATGGACAACCAAAAACCTTATAGAATTTGGTTTCTTGCTGTGAAGATTTGGGGTCATGGTTTCGTGGGATAGCCCAGTTAATTGGCTCAGCAACGTGTTTAGTGTCTCTGCACAACTTCCTAGTTTGACACATAGTGTCTGGAATCCTAAAAGCTTGCAAACAGCCAACCAAGGCACAATTGGGTTTTTTTTTTTTTTTTTTTTTTTTTTTTTCAGTCAAGCTGACACATGTTTTGGAGGGACACAATTCAATCCATGACACTAGGAGTGGATTTTGATTCCTCCTTTTATTTAAAGTTATCTTCAGTCCATCAGCAAGTCCTACTGTGTCTATTTCTCTTGATTTTTTTGTTTTGTTTTGTTTTTAAGTTCCTTTTATTCTCTTTAGGGTTTACTAAGCTTCTTGAATCTGCAAATGTATGTCTGTCTTTCACCAAATTTTGGGAGTTTGGAGTCATTATATTTTTTTCAAATAAAGCAAATAGTGTCTAATCACCTGGAGCAACAGAAAAAAGAAAGCCAGGAATAGAAGAAAGATATGAAATGTGTAGCTAATTGACTCCAATAACAACTGCTTCCTTTGCCATGAGACCAGAACTCGATGGTGCCCAGCTGTCACTAATGAACATTTTCACCAAAGAATGCATGGAAGGATACTGATCAAAAGGGGGAAATGCAGAACAGAATGTCAAAGTCTTATAGATCCCAGACTTTCTGGAGTCATGAGGTTGAGTGAACCCCTGAAACTATTGCCCTGAGATAATCTTTAAACCTTAAACCAAGAATATTTCTTGAAGTCTTCTTAAAACCAACCAATAGTTTATCTTAACTAGTAAAAACTGTTTGCCTGGAGCTCTTTTAAGAACTATCTATAAAGGACAAATTGAAGACAGCAACTCAAACCCGAGATTGGATCTTATAGGCTGTGAATTTATGTTAATGGGTGTGGAACAACCAAAAAAGGAAGGTGAGAAGGATTACACAATTCAAAAAATGTACTCAATGTCCCTAAATACTACATGTAAAAACTGTTGAATTGGTGTATGTTTTACTGTGTATATTCTCAACAACAACAACAAAATTATTAAAAGGAAAGTAAGAAAACCTTTTCGAGCATAGTTCTACTCTGACACACACAGGAACACCATGAGTCAGAATCAACTCAATAGCAACTAGTTTAATGAATGTTTATAAAAATGATATAGTAAGGATATTTACAATGTATATTTATTTGCAATGGTAAAGTTCCTTGACAGGTACCCCACAATTTTTAAATTAATTTACACATTTTAGCAGACCTTGATGGCCTACTATGTTGAAGGACTAGAGACATTGTAGCTGGGAAGACCTTCTGTGAACTTCATGGATCCAACCTGGATTCTTTGTGCCTTGTATATGAACATCCTTATCCTTTCCACAGGGCTACTTTAAATACTCTCCATGTGTTGGTTATTCTTAAGTTTTTATCTCTAACCTAGAGCTTGCCTCAGATCGCTACACTCTATATACATATAATTGCAGGACCTCAAAATGGTTAAGTTCAATACTGAACTGAGTTTCTTCACAAAACTCTTCCTTTCTTGGTCATCTAAATATATAGAGTTGGTACCATCAATTAAAAATCCACAGGTTAAGATGCCTTCATATTCACTTCCATATTCAACTTATAACCAAGTTTTGTTAAGTTGACCTATGAAACACATTCCAATCTGGGCCTATGCTGTGGAAACTGTATGAAAACAAAAAATGGATTTAAGAGGTATTTGAGGGAAGAAAGGGGACCAATTATGTATAGCATTGGTCTAGTCAATAAATAGAGTGGCTTGCCTAGGTGGTGGAAATGAAAGTGAAGAAAAGAGAAAAGAAACCCTGGTAATCAGACTTGTAGCATAACAACATGGACTTTCAAGTGGAAACATGTAATTGCCTAAAACTGGTTAAGCAAATTAAGGATGGTGAGAAGCAAGAGATGAAGAGGCAGGAATCACAACTCCTAACAAATCCTGGTGCCATCTGCTGAGATGACTTTTCTGACTTCTGACCTATTCACACTGAAACCTACCCTCAATACCTGCCTCATTCTTTCAGCCCAACTTCACAGCAACACTCAGATTCATAGCTCTCAAAGACTACATGGTCATGTTGGTTCTTCCTTGCCCACTTGCCAACCATTCCTGCTCAGATCCGGAGCACTAAATGGTATCCAGTTCCCCTGGTGCCAGTCCTCAAGTTCTGCGTCTACCACCAGATCTTTCCCAGGGTTCCTGGGCCTGAGTCTCACCTCTTGGACTGTTCCTTAGATGTAGCTACTGAGTCTGGGCAATACACATCTTTACTTTGATGGTTCCTCAGCACCTACAGGAGAAAGTCCAAACCTACATACACACACACATACACACACACACACACACACACACACACCATAGACCTTAATTTGGGTTCTCTAGAGGAGCAAAGCCAGTGACGCATATATACGTATATGTAGAGAGAAATTCATTTCAAGGAAATGGTCCATGGAATTGTGGGATTGCAAGTCCCAAATCTAAGCGTCAAACAGCAGGCTGAAGACCTCTGCTAGTTTACATGTTTGCAGGGGTTGATGAACCCAAAATCTGCAAATCAGGGCGCAGATTGGAGGCACCTGCTGGTTGATGTTCCAAGAATAAGAAATCAAATGAGAAGAAGACTGCAAGGTGTAAAGAGAGAATTTTTACAAAAATTATTTATATACTGAATGCAGGACAGATACCCAAGAAATTCCCATTCTAACTTATTGACTAATCAGATCACATCACAAAATGGGAGATAGGTAAAGTGTCTGCCAAACCACTCCAGCCTCATCTTTTACCTTTCCCTCTTCTTGAACTTTAGCTGTCTATTCATCTCCCAGCCAAGTCAATCTGTTTCACACCTCTGTATTCTGTTCATGCTATTTCCTCTGCCTCAAATACTTTTCCTCATTTTTACTACTGACTACTTCAACTTGTTCTATGAGACTCAAATAAGGGGATCACCTCACACCACAGCCCATCCATCACTGTTCCATACAATCTAACTGTAGATGCCACCTCCTTTTGCCTGTGTATGTCATTCTTTAACTACATTTTATCCATTGTACACTGATTATTTGGATTTTCCCCATCTTTATCACTAAACTATGTGCTCCTTGAGGGCAAAGACAATCTGTTATTGATCTTTATACCCCAGGTCTAATATAATTGCTCAGCATGCAGCAGGTGTCAAATAAGTGTCTGTTGAACCAAATGGATCTAATTCCTACTACCCTCTGTATCCCAAGTGTCATCACAGAGGGTGATCCATTTCCCCTTCTCCACAAGAAGGAATCTGACTACTGCCATTCCTGATCTGAGTCACATGACAGAAGCTCTAAGTGACATACCAGGTAGTGGAGCCTAGATGGCTTTTTGAAGTTTCTCAATGAAAAGAAAATTGTGGAAGTTACCCTAACTGCTTGAAGGCAGATGGGG
>NW_006408546.1:13988642-13989653 GCF_000296735.1 Chrysochloris asiatica | reverse complement strand
CTTCTCAGATTATTTGTTCAGCATACAGATCGAATAAATATGGTGAAAGGATACAACCCTGGCTCACACTTTTTCTGATTTTAAACCATTCAGCATCCTCTTGTTCTGTTTGAACAATGGCTTTTTGTTCTAAATACAGGTTTCGCATGAGCACAATGAAGTATTCTGCAATTCCCATTTGTCTCGGTGTTATCCTATAGTTTCTTATGATCCACACAGTCGAGTTTCTTTGCATAGTCAATAAACACCAACTAAACATTTTTCTGTTATTCTCTGCTTTCAGCCAAGATTCATCTGATGTCAGCAATGTTATTATTCTTTGTTACATGTCCTCTGAATCCAGTTTGAATTTCTGGTTGATCCCTGTCAATGTGTTGCTGCAAATATTTTTTTCATTATCTTCAGCAAAATTTTGCTTGTATGTGACATTAATTTTATTGTTTGATTATTTCTGCATTCAACTGGGTTACCTTTCTTTGGAATGGGTACAAATGTGTATCTCTTCTAATCAGTGGTTGTCTAACAAATTTCTTAGCATAGGCAAGTGAGGACCCCCAGAGTTGCATTAGTTTGTTGAAACATTTAAATTTGTATTCTATGAATTCCTGAAGCCTTGCTATTTTACCAATGACGTCAGTGCAGTACAAAAGTTATAGACCAATAAAAGGATAAATTGGAAGTTTTGGGGTGATAGATATACAAGTTGTTATTGTGGTAAGGTACCATCAGGTTGATACTGATTCATAGTGACCCTATGCACAACAGAAGGAAACACTGCCCAGTCCTATGCCAATCTCAAAATTGTTGCTACATATGAGCCTTTTGCTGCTAACACTGTGCCAATCCATCTCTTGGGTAAGGGGTGAGTCTTCCTCGTTTTTTGTGACCCAACACTAAACAAGATATCCTTTTCCAGGGACTGGTCCCTCATGATAACACATGCAAAGCATGAGAGAAGTCAAGCTTCTAAAGAGCATTTTGGTTGTACTTCTTCCAACACAGATCTATTTG
>NW_006408546.1:13987063-13988542 GCF_000296735.1 Chrysochloris asiatica | reverse complement strand
TACCAGGTAGTGGAGCCTAGATGGCTTTTTGAAGTTTCTCAATGAAAAGAAAATTGTGGAAGTTACCCTAACTGCTTGAAGGCAGATGGGGAAAAAGTACAGTGAAAATCTTCATCAGCAATAACAGAATACCAGCTGAAACAGGTTCAGGGTATACCTACAAAGCTCAGAACCACATATATAAGAATACTTTAAAAGTTTGAAGACTTATAGCAAGTGGAACTTGTAGCAGAAGCAAGAAATCTAGTACTTTTTAATCTGCCAGGCTCAGCAACCCAGAGCCAACAACTTGGGCAAGACAAATGGCGAGACAAAGTGGGGGAACAAGCAGACCCACCATGGACTGACATCTGTAGGAACCAAAGAGATAAAGGTGTGGAGAATAATTTTTGTTTTGTTTTGTTCTGTTCTGGTTTTTTTTTTTTTTTGGTATCTGTTCATTGGTCCCTCACTGTCAGCACACCTCCATTCTGGTGATAGAGGGGGTGCCTGAGTGACTGGACACCTCCCCACCCCACTGGAGGATTGTATTATGCATGCATACAGATGCTCTCAGCATTTAAAGGGACAGATCTCACTTAAAAACAAACAGTGCAAAACAGCCACAGCAGACCCTGAACTGTTTATTACTAGGAAAAAGGCCAGAACAGGATTTGTGGAGTGGGATACATACTAAAAATGAAACAAGCCAAAAACTAAATCCTGAGTTACATCATAACGACCAACAGTGGCATCTTGAAATTTCTCAGGCAGCCTTGAAGACAAGAAGGTGACAGAGGATATTAAAGTCATACTCATATTAGTCTACAGAATTTTTTCTCTCTCTCTTCTCTCTTTTCTGCAATTATAGATTACAGTATCCAATATGTTGGGAGGGTTTGCTGTTGCTGTTTTGTTTTGTTTTTTCTGTTCCCCCTTTTACATTTAGGGGGCTCTTTCTCTCCCTATATAACCCAAAAAGAGACAGAAATTGCTGTCATAGGAGCTCTGGTAGCGTAGTGGTTATGAATCGGGCTGAGAACCTCAGAGTCAGCAATTTGAAACTACCAGCTGTTCTGCAGGAGAAAGATGAGGCATTCTGCTCCCATAAAGATTTACAGCCTTGGAAACCCTATACAGGGTCTCTATGAGTCAGAACTGACTCCACAGCACATAACAACAACAATTCAAGCTATAATCACACCCTATAAAACCCCACAATCCAGGCAAGAACCAATACCAACTGCCATACACCAGGAAAGCAGGCAACATCTGTGAAAGTTACTCTGAGTTAAGTAATAAGAAGAGTGAAAAGGGAAGCCCATCTCCTGATAACATCTATCTGGAAGCAATCAGAAAGTGCAAAAAATACCAAAATACACACTCAACTAAGTATTAAGGCCACAGCTAACCACTGAACATGTCCAAGAAGCAAAAACAGATGACCATATCTACACATGTCCAGGAATAAAATAAAGTGTCTGAGGCAAATGAGACAAA
>NW_006408546.1:13986081-13986834 GCF_000296735.1 Chrysochloris asiatica | reverse complement strand
GATTAATAATAGAATATAAGACATAGCCAATATACTGAAAGGGCAAAGGAGTAGAACTGAATAGATGGAAGCCAGAACTAGTGATCTGGAAGACAAATCTCTCAAGACTACTAAGATAGAAGACTAAGCAGAAAAAAGGATTAAAAAAATCTGAAGAAGGTGTAAGATTCATCTTGAACAACATGAAGAGGAATAACTTAAGAATTATCAGCATTCTGGAACAGGAAGAACTACACAAGTCCACAGAGGAGATAGTTAAAGAGCTGCTAGAAGAAAACTTCTCTAACATTCTGAGAAGAAAAGATAAGCATTCAAGAAGCTCAATGAACCCAAGGAAGGACAGACGCCAAAAGAAAATCACTGAGACATATCATAATCAAGCTCTCCAAAATCAAAGATAAGGAGACAGTCCTGAAAGCAGCAAGGGAAAACAGAAGTGTTATATACAAAGGCAAGCAAGTCAGATTAAGCTTGGATCTCTCAGCAGAAACCATGCAGGTAAGAAGGAAATGAGGAGACATATATAAAACCCTGAAAGAAAGAAACGGCCAACCAAGAATCCTCTACCCAGCAAAGCTGTCAATCAAATATGACAGTGCAATCAAAACATTCTAGGATAAACAGAATTTAAGGGATTTTGACAAAGCCAACCCTGTGCTACAATACATCGAAAAGGGAGTTCTGTGGACTGAGAACCAACAAAAACAGACAACAACCTGAGACTGACATACGTGGCAGCACAACCCAGAACTC
>NW_006408546.1:13951849-13979258 GCF_000296735.1 Chrysochloris asiatica | reverse complement strand
AATGTAAAGCTAATGTTTTCCCATGTAAACTATCACATAATTCACAATAAAAACTTTAAAAAAAGAAAATTGTGAAATGCCCCTGGAACCATGAAGCAATCTCTGCTAGTGTCAACTTATGCCCAAAGCCAACTGCTTGGGCAGAGAGATAACAGCCCTCAAGCTGTGCTACCACCAGTGGACTCAGAAAAGTAACAAACTGACAACGTTCAGGAAGAAGATTCCTCATTTCCAATAGCATCTTCTATACCCTGTGGCATAAAGCACCTCCTGCCTTATTAACGTCTTTTACATTTTTAGTGCCAAATCCAAGGTGAAAGAGAGGAGGGGGAGAGGGTACATCTGTACCAGCGTCCATTAGGAACCAGGAAAATGTCGTGGTAGAGATGAATTGTACACCCAGAAATAGCATTTTGGGGATGAAATGTATACTGTTCACTCTTTAAAATAATACGTTTAATACAGCCCAAATGACATCATATCAGGTCAGACAGAAGAGAAAGAAGGGAGAAAAATACTGAGCATGAGAAGAACTGAGTACAGACAGGAACTTCCTAAATGAATTCCACACTGCACATACTGAATATCAGAAAGAAAACTCTTAACAAATAAAGGTGTCTCCCTTCGCCACAGTTAAACACCAGCTATACATATTGCATTAGGTAAACCTGCTGCACACAACCTCTTTAAAAGTGTTCATGAGCAAAGATGTTAATTTGAGGACTAAGGTGTGCCTGACTCAAGACATGGTATTTTAAATACCTTCATATGCATGTGAAAGTTGGGCAATGAATATGGAAGACCATAGAAAAATTGATGCCTTTGAGTTATGGTGTTGGAGAATATTAAAAGGACCGTGGACTTCCAGAACAACAAACAAATCTGTGTTGGAAGAAGTACAGCCAGAATGCTCCTTAGAAGCCAGGACAGCAAGACTTCATCTCTCATACTTTGGACATATTTTCAGGAGGGACCAGTCCCTGGAAAAGGACATCATGCTTGGTAAAATGGAGGGTCAGTGAAAAAGAGGAAGACCCTCACAGACACACCCAAGGAGATGGGTTGGCATCATGATAGCAACAATGGCCTCAAGCAACAATTGTGAGGTTGGCACAGGACCTGGAAGTGTTTGTTCTGTTGCACATGAGTCGGAACTAACTTGATAATACCTAACAACAACAAAACTTGTTTGGGCTTTAAACTGTCTGCTCTAGCATCAAAACTCAAAGGGAGATAATATTTAGCTAGTCTAGTCAGGCTTTTTTCCATCCATAGTTGTGAAGTAGGGAAATTCCTTACCACATTCACTAAATCAACTGTAAATCACCACATACAACCCCTACAAGTATCCTATTGTCTAGGACTTCTGATTCCCATGTTCCCTAGCCCTTAAAAGTATAAACAGTGCAATGGGTCACTGAAGTATATAAATTAACTGCTCTTCTAAGTGTTCCAAGGAGTAATGACAATGCAATAGTTAAGCACAACACTCAGCTGCTAACTAAAAGGTTGAAGGTTCAAACTTACCCACCAACTCCATGGGAGAAAGACCTAGAAAGCTGCTTCCATAAAGATTACAGCCCATAAACCCATATGGAGCACTTCTACTCTATCACGTGAGATCACTAGATGGGCTAAATGGCACCGAACAACATTTGCATTCTCATGACTGCAAGTAACAGAAGCCCAGGCCATCTAATTCAAACAAAAAGGGGAAGAAGAGATTTATTTTAAGGCGTGGCACTGTAGGATAAGCACTGGACCGAAAGGTTGGTTAAACTACAAGTTCAGCAGTTCAAACTTTCAAGTCACTCCTCAAAATCCTATACAGGGTCGCTATGGGTCAGAACCAAATCGATGGCACTTAACAACAACAAAACCCAAGAGAAAAAATGCAGTCTTTCTCAAGAAAGAACTAGAAGGTAGACCTAGAAAGCCATCATGATTTTTATTCCATTTATCATCTCTGTTCCACTTACTGTCCTCTTGTTCTAGACTGGCATTTCCTGATCCTCAGCCCATAGAATAGAATGCATACTGCACAGCTTCTGAGGCACCATGTTGCAACTCCACAAAGAAAATGAATAGTTGGCCTTATGGTTCAATCCCAAATTCCTGAAGAAGGTCATCTGATTGGCCTAGTTTGGGTAATGTATCACCTCTGACCATATTAGTTGTAGTTAAGGGGACACATCCTGCAGTGAAAACATGATTGATCTTGGCTCACCCCAAAGATCTGGAAACAAGGTGTGGCGCTATGGGTTAATGTGCTGAACTGCAAAGTCAGTTTTAACTGCAAGGTGGGCAGTTCAAGCTCATAAGGCACTCCCCGGAAACCCTATACAGATTCATTATGGGTCATAACCAACTCGATAGCACTTAGCAACAACAAAAAAGGAGACACATCTTGCAATGTAAACATGGTTGATCTTGGCTCACCCCAAGGATCAGGAAGTAATTCCCAGGGTCAGACAGAAGAGAAAGAATTTGATGCCAAGGTTCTGTGAAAGGAAATGTGAAATAACACAGGAATACTCTGCATCTGTTCCCTGCAGAGCCAGCCAAGCTGAGCTTCTGACAATGGTCTTTCTATACTTTATTGTTGTTAGGTGCCAGTGAGTCACTTCCAACTCAAAGCAACCCTAGGTGCAACACAACAAAACACTGTCCAGTCCTGTGCCATCCCCTCAATTGTTGTTACCCTTAAATCTTTTGCTGCTGCCATTGTGTCAATTCATCTTCTAGGGGGTCTTCCTCTTTTTTGCTTACCCTCCTCTTTGGTGATGGTTAGGTGCCATCTAATCAATACTGACTCACAGCAACCTTATGCACAACAAAAAACTGTCCAGTCCTGCACAAGCCTATGGTTCAGCCCATTGCTGCTGTCACTGTGCCAGTTCAAATCGTGGAGGGTCTTCATCATTTTGCCGATCCTTCACTTTACCAAGCAAGATGATGTCCTTCTCCAGGGACTGGTCCCTCCAGATACTATATCTAAATTATGAGGGACGAAGTCTGACCATCCTAGCTACTAAAAAGCATTCTGGCTGTATTTCCAAAGCATAACTATTTGTTCTTCAGGCAATCAATGGTACTTTAAATATTCTCCTCCCAAACCATAACTCAAATGCATCAATTCTACGGTCATCCTTATTCATTGTCCAACTTTCACATGCATATGAGGCTATTGGAAATACCAAATCTTAGGTCTGGCATGCCTTAGTTCTCAAATTGACATCTTTGCTCTTGAACACTTTAAAGAGGTCTTGTGCAACTCATTTATCAAATACAATATGTTGTTTGATTTCTTGACTGCTACTTCCAGGAGTATTGATGGTTGATTCAAGTAAAATCAAGTTTTCTCCATTAATATGGATGTTATTTATTGGTCCAGCGGTATTTTTGTTTTCTTTACATTGAAGTGCAACCCATACTGAATCTGTGGTCTTTGATCTTCATCAATAAGTATTTTAAGTCCTCTTGCTTTCAACAAGCAAGGTTGTGCTACTTGCATATCTCAAGTTGTAATGAGCCTTCTTCCAAACCTGTTGCCACATTCTTCTTCATATAATCCAGATTTAGGGTCAACCAAATTTAGCTGTCTTCCAAATTCCTTGGCCTCAGTGAGTGTGTACCTCCAGTGCTGCATCAGTTTGCTGAAAGATTTCGATTTGTATTCCATCAATTCTCAGAGCTTTATTCTTTGTCGATGTCTTCAATGCAACTTAGATTTCTTTCAAAACCATTGGCTCTTGATCATATGCTACCTCTTGAAATAGCTGAACATCAACCTTTTTTTTTTTTGTGGAACAGTAACTCTGTGTATTCCTTCCATTTTCTCTTGATGCTTTCTGTATCATTCAATATTTTGCCCATTATTGTTTCCAAGTGCCATCTAGTCAGTTCTGGCTCATAGTTACTCTGTATAGGGTTTCTGAGGAGCAGCTGGTGGGTTTGAACCTCTGACCTTGTGGTTAGCAGTCCAGTGCTTATCCTGCTACACCAAGACTCGATTTTATGCCCGTAGAATTCTTCAATATTACAATTCCAGGCTTGAAATTTTAATTCATTCTTTCAGCTTGAGAAAAAACTAAAGAAAAAAATGTTTCTTCCTGTATGATGTCCTTGATGTTATCCCACAACTCTTCTTGTCTTCAGTAATTAGTATCTAATACATCAAATCTGTTCTTGAGAAGGTATCTAAGTTCCGATGGGATATGCTCAAGGCTCTATTTTGGCTCTTGTAAACTTGTTTTAATTTTCTTCATCTTCAGTTTGAACTTGAATATGAGCAATTGATGGTCTGTTCCACATTCTTCCCTTGATTTTGTTTTGGCTGATGGTATTCAATTCTCCCACCGTCTCTTCCCACAAATGTAGTCAAAGTGATTTCTGGGCATGCCATCTGGTGAATATTTTCACCAATTTTTAAAGATATTTGTGATGAAGAAGTCATTGGTATTGCAAAATTCTATCATGTGATCTCTAGCATAATTTCTATCACCAAGGCCAAATTTTCCAACTACTGGTCCTCCCTCTTTGTTTCTAACCTTTGCATTCCAATCACCAGTAATTAGCAATGCATCTTGATTGCATTTTTGATCGGTTTCACAATAAAGAAGTTGGTTGTTGTTGTTGAAAGTGTTGTCAGTCAGTTTGACTCATAGCGACCCTGTATAGGGTTTCCAAGAAGCAGCTGGTGAATCTGAGCTATTAACTTTATGGTTCAAGCAGAACTTACAGTCCAGTGCATTGATAGAATTCTTCAATTTCATCATCACTGGCTTTAAATGGTGTGCATAAAGTTAAATAATAGTGGAAGTGACCAGTCTCCCTTTATGTTGTTATTAACTGCCAGTAAGTTGCTTCCAACTCATATTGTCCCTGTACAGGATTTCTGAGGAGCAACTGGTTAGTTTGAACTGCCAACCTTGCAGTTCAAACCAACCTTGCATCCAGTGTTTATCCTACAGTGCTACACCAGGAGTCTCGACTTCCTTGTTGGCATATGGATATTATCGTATCAAACAGCATTGTACTTCAAGATAGATCTAAAATGTTCTTTTTGATGGTGATGCCATTGTTTTCAATCTGTTGCTCATAGCATAGTAAAACATATGACTGTCAGATTCAAGGTGGTCAAAACCAGTCCACTTCAGCTCACAAATGCCTAGAATATCAATTTTTATGCATTCCATATAATTTTTTACAACTTCCAATTTTCCTAGATTCATATTTTGTACATTACCTGTTCAGATTATTAATGAATGTTTGCAGTTGTCTTTCCTCATTTTGAGTTGTGCCCCATCAGCAAATTAAGGTCCTGAAAACTTTACTCCATTTGTGTCATCACAGTCAACTCTACTTTGAGGAGACAGCTCTAGCTTCCTTCCAGCACTGTATCTGACAATGTTTCACTGCTATTCATAAGATTTTCAGTGGCTGAACATTCAAAACAAGTAGTCCACCTCTCCTTCCTAGTCTGTCTTAATCTGCTGAAACTTGTCCACCATGGGTGACCCTGTTGGTATTTAAAATACTGATGACATAACTTTCAGCACCATAGCAAAATGCAAGCTACCACAGTGTGACAAACTGACAGAAAGTTGTGACCCTCTGTACTGATGCTGTCGTTTTGCCAGCCACACTCTAGATCATCACTTGGCCCAAGCATCATCATTTAGAATAATTGAGTCACCCTCTCTCTTTCTTTTTCCCACATTGATGTGAAACTTGAAGCATAGCCACAGTTAGTCAGCCATCAATGTCAGGAACAGAATGTGGTTTACTCAGACATCATGTGTTCAATCCAGCTTGCTTTAAAGAGAGAATATATGGCAAGGCTCCAACATGAGAACAAAGATTTTTAGTTCAACTGTACAGAGGAATAAATTCAAAACATCTGTGGCCAGAATGAGAAATTCCAGCCAAATTCCTTATGCCTTAAACAGAACCCTAATTTCATACTCATGTAACACGCTTTTCCTTCATTTTATAGGCCCTCATCTGGGTGTGCGACTTCATAAGTCAATTTCTTCCTTCTTGAAAAAGATGAGCTACTAGGCAGTTGAAGATGAGATTTCTGGGAGAAAGTTAAAGAAATGTTATACCCTATGTCATCCATACCACTTTATGACAGCAGAAATTCTGTAAATACTTATTGAAATTAATATTGTTTGAGCAAAGCAAAAGAGAAGAAAACACTTCTGCAAATCTATGAATAACATAGCTCTCCCTGCACAGATCCTGGGACCAGGACCTCAATGGGTTATGATACTGTTGTGATGGACAGAATATTGTGCAGGGAATGAATAAACTCTGCCCAAATGGCATTTTGGAATAACACTCCCCGAGGTAAATAGGAATGAATTTACAAGTCTAACTGCTCATTCATTCTTCCTCTTTAATTTGCCAGAGACATCCACATGCATAATGTTATCATCTGGTTACTGGGACACCTATTTGGTGAAATCTCAAATCAAACCAGGCCCCCAAGACACAGCTACAAGCCTGAAGTCAGAACCTACTATTACACATTTAACCTATATCAAATAGAAGGATCCCTGGTGGCACAGTGGTTAAGTAATTGTCTGGCAACCAAAAGGTCAGTGGTTCAAACATACCACCTGCTCTTAGGGGAAAAGATGTGGCAGATGCTGCTGTAGCAATTACAGCCTTGGGAACAGTATGAGGCAGTTCTATTCTGCCCAACAGGAGCACTCATTATGGTACTCCAGAACTACAAAACAGTTGTGTCAAAATTGAGTGTTGTCACTGTCAGAGGGGCCTCTTATGCACCTGTGCCAATTTTAACAATCCACCAGAAAATCAACAGCTATAACAGAAATGTGCATATATATGGTACCTCATAAGACCTTTGAATCAACTTTATTCCAGTTAATACTCACAAAAGTATCAGAGTTGTTGTTAAATGCCATCAAGACAATCCCCACACCCAGCAACCCTGTATAGTTTCATCTTTTATGAAAGCAGAAAACCTTATCTTTCTCCTTCAGAGCAGCTAGTGGGCTTGAACCATCAACCTTGTGGTTCACATTCCAGTACTTATCCTACAAAGCCACAGTGCCCCCTATTATGAGAGTTGTTTTTGTTGATAAGTGCCATCGAGTCAGTTCCAACTCATAGCGACCTGTATAGGGTTTCCAAGGAGCGAATGGTGAGCTTGAGCCATCAACCTTGCAGTTCAAACCACTCTTGCAGTACAGCTCATTAATCCACATTGCCACCTCTGGAGTCTCTGGGTGATATAAATGGTTGACACACTAGACTGCTAATTGAAAGGTTTGCGGTTTGAGTCTACCCAGAGGTTACTCCGAAATAAAAGGTTTCAATCTATTTTTCAAAAAGTTAGCCATTGAAAACCCTAAAAAGCACATCTACACTTTTTCATACATGAATAGCCATGCTCTAAAACTGAATCAATGACAACTGATTTATCATTATCTCTGCTTTATAGGGAAGAGGAAACTGAGGCTCACAGAAAGCAAATAACCTGCCTAACACGACAGAGCTAGTAAATGGTCAGGATTTGCGATCAGGTCCTCTGATGTTATATCCATGTTCATGCTAACAGCCCTGTGGATTGTAGCAGTGCTGTTCATTAAGAAGGTCTATTTTGTTCCTGGAGTCTTGGTGTGGCACTGTGGGCTAATGAACCAGACTGCAAAGCCATTTGAACTGCAAGGTCAGTGTTTCAAGCTCACCAGCTGTTCTTTGGAAACCCTATACAGGGTTGCTATGGGTCAGAATCAACTCGATGGCACTTAACAACATTTTCTTCCTAGTCACTCCCTGATGCTCATGATATATCCCGCTTTTAAGCAGCATGTTGGACAATCTGGGCTAACTGCATTGGAAAGGGAGGGTATCAAAAACAAAGAACAAAAGATATAGCTTTAGAACTTCTGGCACAGAAAATTACTTAAGATCTCTAAATCCTGGCTTCTGAATACAAAAAGCCAGGATTCTGTAAACATTGTGTAAACAATAGACTTGATAATATATGCCTAAAGAGAGACAGGAGTCCTGGTGTGGCACTGTGGGTTAATGCGCTGGAATGCAAACTTGGTTTGAACTGCAAGGTCAGCAGTTCAAGCTCACCAACTGCTCTTCAGAAACCCTATTCAAGGTTGTTATGGGTCAGAACTGACTCAATGACACTTAACAACAACAAAGAGAGACAGGCCAGTTCCTCCACTCCAGACTCCACAGGCCAGGAGAGACACAGAATTGAAAGAGAATAAGAAATGAATGCAGTATCCTCGCATGCAGGAGTTGGTGTGGGACCCTGGAGACAGCATGATCCCTGCCTCCTGTTGTTCATGCCCTTGCACAATCCCCTTCCCACCCCCATCTCAAGTGTGGGTGAGATATGTGGCTTGCTTCTTACCAACAGAATAGCTTCGGGTTTAGCGCTCTCAAGTACATCATATCAGTTGCCATTTGTCCATCTACTTTCCAACCTCTGACACTTTGCTGATTCTTCTTTCTTTGCTCTTGTGGAATTATGGCTTTTTAAAAAATCAGCTTAGTGTCAATATGATTACACATTTGTTGTTGTTGTTATGTGCTGTGGAGTCAATTCCTTTACCGGAGTAGAATGCCTCATCTTTCTCCCATGGAACAGCTGGTAGTTTCGAACTGCTGATGTTGCGGTTCACAGCCCAATTCATAACCACTACGGTACCAAAGTGGAGCAAGATAAATATAAGTATGCATGTATTGGTTCAACCCATCATCTTTAATAGGAAATCCTCTGAAGTTTCCTAATCCCTTGAGTCACACTGCCTATGTCTGCCTGAGCCCTTTTATCCCTTCAGTCTTCAGAAATCAATTTACCATTCTTTTTTCCACACTTAAGATGATGCCAAATGCAGGTGAAGGACTTCCTACTTGTATGTGTCTCCTGTGAAAATCTCAGTCACTGAGTAAATGCTGGCCTTTTTATGAAGTCAATGCAGCTAAAAACTACAGCACTCTATGGGACATGTGGCAAGCAATGTTACTGAGTGAGAGGAAGCCCTAACAGTGATTGTTGTTGTTGTTAAGTGCTGTCGAGTCGATTCCGACCCATAGCGACCCTGTACAGGGTTTCTGAGGCTGTAACTGTTTACAGGAGCAGAAAGCCTCATCTGTCTCCCATAGAACAGCTGGTAGTTTCAAACTGCTGACCTTAAGGTTCACAGCCCAATTCGTAATAACTACGCTACCAGAGCTCCATGTTCAATCTCCTCTTGATGGATGAGAAAATTGTGGCCCAGAGCAGAGACTGTGATTTGTTAAATATTCCTCAGAGAGATTAATTCATCAATTTCCAATAATTGTTGTGAGTGTTAGGAGCCCTGGTCTGGCCTCAGGAAATCTGATGTTCTAGGTAACATTCTAACATTCGTCAAGTTTGACCTATGTTTATGTTTTAAGCTTAAAAATTCATAAACAAGTTTTTTCCATTCTACTCAATAATATATACCTATTTTCTTTGATACTTAAGTAAAACTTTTAAGAACTTATCATTAAGCATATTTAATTCTCTGGGACAAGATACCATGCTTCCATTCTGAGGCTTTCTGTACTCTAACACACACACATACTGTTTTGTAAATGCTCAGGTTGAGACAGCTATGACTGAAAGCAAAACACAGGGATTAGTGATCTGTGAAGCTCTCTCCCTCCCATGGATCCATAAGAAGGTGCTATCCAATGCAATAACAATTGCCAAAGAGGGATGTGGAACCCAGGAGGTCCATCTGATCTGTGCAGATATAAACCACATAGCAACATTGGGCTGGGGAATGGAAAGATGGAGCCTCCAAGACAGCCATTATGAGGTGACCAAGCCTGATCTGAACTCTGGTTTACTCATGCTTCCCTTTCAGAGACAACATGATGTTGTTGCTGTATTAATAGGTGCTGTCAAGTTGGTTCCTACACATGGTGACCCTATGCATAACAGAATGAAACATTTCCTAATCCTGCTCCATCCTCAGAATTTTTATGTTTGAGCCCATTCTCATTGTCACTCTGTCGACCCATCACACTGGAGGTCTTCCTCTTTTTTTTGCTGACCCTCCACTTTACATGATGTTCCTCTCCATGGACTAGTCCTTCCTGACAACATGTCCAAAGTGAAAAAGATGAAATCTGATAATCATTTCTTCCAAGGAGCAATCCAGCCATACTTCTTCCAAAGCAGATTTGTTCATTCTTCTGGCAGTCCGTGGTATTTTCAAGATTCTTTGATAATACCATAATTCAAATGCATCGATTCTTCTCCAGTGCTCTTTATTCATAGTGCAGTTTTCCCATGTATATGAGGCCACATTCTTTTTCATATAATCCATCTTCACATATTATTTAGTCAGCATGCAGAGTGAATAAGTATAGAGAAAGGATACAACCCTAGTGCACACCTTTTCTGATTTTAAACCATTCAGCATTGCCTTTTTCTGTTCTAATGACTGCCTCTTGGTCTATGTACAGGTTCCTCATGAACACAATGAAGTGCTCTGTAAAGCCCATTCTTCTCACTGTTATCCATAGTTCATTAATGTACACGCAAATTCTTTTGCATAGTCAATAAAGCACAAATATCTTTCTACTATTCTCTGTTTTCAACCATGAATCATCTGGTATCAGCAATGGTATCCTTGTTCCATATCCTCTTTTGAATTTGGCTTGAATTTCTGATAGCTACCTATCGATGTGTTGCAGCAAAGTTTTTGAATTATCTTGAGCAAAATTTTACTTGCATGTGATATTAATGACATTGTTCAATGATTTCTGAATCTTTAAGATGGGTACAAATATGGATCTCTTACAATCAGTTGACCAGGTCTTCCAAATTTCTTGTCATAGACAAATAAGCACTTCCAATGCTGCATCAGGTTGTTGAAACACTTCAACTTGTATCCTGTCAGTTCTTGAAGCTTTGTATTTCACCAATCACTTCAGTGCAATTTGGGTTTCCTTCTCCAATACCATTGGCTCTTGATTGTAAGCTACCTCTTGAAAATAATGGACTTTGAACCCCAAACCAAGGATGATTCTTGTTTCTACCACCTTTCAGCCATGTGAGCCAGAGCAAATTAATTAGCTTCTGCAAGTATTAATTTTTCATTCTGAAATCTGCTTTGGGAGTCAAACCAATTGTCCCCCAGGACCCTTGACTTCTTTTCCCATTAGCCTCATCTGCATATAACTGTCTGCCTACTTCCCTCTCTCCCTGTCCTGATGATCAGCTCCCCAATGACAGACACTGGATTGTTGATCTCTGGGCTCCATAGGCAGCACAGAACCTGGAACTCAGGGAATGCTCAATGTTCATTCCTTTCTTTCTCACTTTATCTGTGAAATAGGGGCCAGAATCTCTTTGGAAGACTTTAAATATGTTCAGTTTGCTAACAGGTAAAGAATGAGAAATAAGAAGAAATAGGGAAAGGAAATGATAGACTGAAAGGAAAGGGTAATTAAGTAGAAGAAACGAGAAAATGAAGGACTGTACAGCACATATCCAAAATGTTTTGTTTTTTTTTAAAGATAGAAAGGTCGGGGGGCAGAGGGGAGGGAGGCATCAGAAAAGGCAAGTATTTGTATTCTGGAAAACAAAAGAATAACAGAACTATGTGTTGTTGTTTTTTAAACTGTAATATTGCAGCCTAGATAAAGGTGAAGTTTTCCTTTATGCTGACTACCTCGTTGGCATTTGTCTGCCCAGAATCCTCCTTTCTCTCTCTTTCAGATAACTGCTCCTGCCCTCCATTCCATCCGTGTGGTTTCCTCGGTTGCTACCATTTTCTTCCGTGAGCCTACCCTCCTGTACCTGCCACCACTGACTGAGCTAATGGTGGACATCCAATATGGTCTTGGTCAATTGGAACCTTCCTCAGAAATTTTCTTATTAGCTCAGACTCAAAGAAATAGAATATAGAACTCAGACATTTTCATATTCCATTTGGGAAGAGAAGCAGAGGCAACACAGAGAAAGAACCCTAGCCACATCCAAGACACTGGATCAAATTGTTGATAAAACCTCTCTGCTCTTCCCCTTTTGTTTATATAATATGATAATTCAACTCATTAAATGTCCATGAGTAAATAAATTTTCTTTTTCCTCAGCCTTCTCCAGATACATTTCTGTCAATCATAACTAAAAAGGATCAGACTATTAAGACATATTGCTGTTGTTGTTGTTAAGTGTCATTGAGCCAGTTCCGACCCATAGCAACCCTGTATAGGGTTTCTGTGGAGCAATTGGTGGGCTTGAACCACCGACCTTGCAGTTCAACTTTGCAGTCCAGCGCATTAACCCACGGCGCCACATCAGGACATATTAGGCTATGATAAAAGCAAACACTATTCACATAACTTTGACACATTTAAATATGTGCACATGTCTTGAATTTTGCCAAATAGTAAAAGCAGGCCCAGGAAAAGCATGTTACTTATCTTCGTTACCAGTAAACCTTGGTAAATCGAATATATCAAAAGCCTTTCTCTAAGAGTCTATGTTCCAAAACTCAAAAGGTTAACAATAAAAGACCAGGCTTACTGGTCAGACAGTGACTGGAACAATCCCCAAGACTATGGCCCTTGGTTAGCCTTCAGATCAGAAATGCACTCACTGCCATGGCTCAATTTTCAGTCAAAAAATAAGTCATTAAGGGGAACAATAACACTAGGGAGTTTATTTATAATAATCAACCATTCGAGCTCAAAAGGGCAGAATTTTTCCCAAGGACAGAATTCAGAAAGGTTAGGAAAAAAGGAGGAATGGAAACAGAAACCACAGGGAGGAAGTAGCGTAAGTGATGTTACATTGTGGCAATTGCAGTCAGTGACATGAAACAAAATATGTATGAATTGTTGAATGGAAAACTGATCTGCTTTGCAAACCTTCACTCAATTCACAATGAAATGTACAAAATAAAAATAAACAACATATAACCACTGAGGTTTGGGTAATAAGCAATTCAGAGGAAGCTCTCATGAAAGCAACAATTAAATCATTCCTCAACTAGTTTAAAAGAGAGAACTATGAAAACAGACAGCTAAGAATAGTACTCATAGAATCAAATAGTAAAATTTGAAGTAGATTCTGATAAGCTGAGGTATATATGGTAATTCCTAGAAAAACAACCAAACATATATATATATATGAAAGAATCACCAAAGGAATTATAATGTTATACTGAAAAAATTCACTTAATGCAAAGGAAAGCAATAAAATAATAATACTAATAATAAGCCATTGCCATTAAGTTGATGCTGACTCATAACAACAAAAGTCTATGACTCCAATATATATATACTTTGAATTTTTGGAAACTTTAGCTGTGCTGTCAACTTTGAAAAAAAGTATCCCAGTTGTACCGTGTTGAGTTGACATTGTACAGAAATGAACTGCCAGATTGGTCTAGAAACGTTAAACTTAATTTTTTTTTCCATTTGTACAGGGGTAACGCACTGTATTAAATATGTAAGGTCTTACCTACATGGGTTTGATTACAGAAACTAATAAAGTCTTCTCTAAATAATGGGGGGGGAAGTCTATGACTCCAGTTTCAGACTATCCTTCTTTCCCATGAATCCCGCTTTGGTCTCAATGTAAACCTCAGAGACACTTTATTTCTACTTCAATTTCATGTCCAAAATATTATCATATTCAGACTTCACAAGTTTTGATAGACTACTCTTTCTTATAGACTTGTACTAGTCACTGTCTTACAAATAGTGAAATGTTTAAAGGGTAAATTTCTAGTTGCAGCCAAGGTTGAGTAAGCACACTCCAACCTCTGTCTTTTACTGACTGAGCAACTAAAAACCCTGGGCAGAATGCATGCAACAGCTGTGAAGACTCTAAAAGTGAGTAGGAGTAGGTGAGTAAGGAAAGAAACCCAGAAATTTGAGTACCACACACAAAAAAGTGAGTTTCCTGGTTTATCCTCAGTATCTCTGAGCCTAGATTTAAGAGCAGTCCAAAACTGGGAATGTGCACCAAGTAAAGAAAGAAAGGGCCCCGAGAGAAATCTATTTTGGGTATGATGTCAGAGAGAATGGGAGAGATCTGGGTATTTTGTTTGTTTGTTTGCTAGTCTATCACTCTCTAAACCCCAAATGGTTACAATCATAGTAGTTGTTGTGAAATGCCATCAAATCACTCTGACTCATAGTAACCCTGAAAAGGGATTTCAAGGAATGGCTGGTGGTTTGAACCACTGACCTTGTAGTTTGAAGTCCAGAGCTGATCCATTAGCACCACACCAGGGGTCCATCATAACAGTAATGAGATAAAACTCCAAGTGCATGAAACCTTCTCTCTGGCCAGAGTAACTGGTCTCAAGAGCACAGGGAGAATCTCAATCGCTTTCTCTGTGTATATGCGTTTGTATTATGGTGTTGGCTAAGAATATCGAAAGGAGCTCTGGTAGCGTTGTTGTTACAAATCAAGCTGCGAACTGGAAGGTCAGCAGTTCGAAACTACCAGCTGTTACACAGGAGAAAGATGAGGCTTTCTGCTCCCGTAAAGATTTATAGCCTTGGAAACCCTATACAGGGTCACTATGAGTCGGTTTCGACTCCATGGCACATAACCACCACCACCAAGAATATCGAACACACCATGGACTACCAGAAAAATGAACAAATTTGTCTTGGAAGAAGTATAGCCAGAGTACTCCTTAGAAAGAAGAATGGCAAGACTCCCTTTCACATACTTTGGATATGTTATCAGGAGGGATCTGTCCCTGAAGAAGAACATCATGCTTGGTAAATTAGAGGGCTAGCAAAAAAAAAAATAGATGAATCCCACTTTGGTCTCTTGTAACACCAATGCAAACCTTATTTCTACTTTGATTTCCTGTCCAAAATATTATCACATCCAGCTTCAAAAATTTTGATAGACTACTCTTGATGAATTGGCACAGCAGCTGCAACAATGGGTTCAAACATATCAACAATTGCAATGATGTCGCAGGACCAGGCAGTGTTTCATTCAGTACTATGAGTTGGATTTGACTCTGTGATGCCTAAAAATGAAGTGTATATTCTCTCACCAAATGGTCCTTGTGGTGTCTCAGGAAGTATGTGATAGAGTGAGGAAATCATAACCCCAGCTTTCTAGCCAGAGGACCAGGAAGGGGAATTCTTGAGAGCCAAGAAGTGTAAGCAAAGGGAGACTCAAAGGCCATGTCCAGGGAGAAGTCCTAATTTGTCTAATCTTAATAAAGCATTGTTGTCCCATTCCCTTTAACAGTTATTGTTCATACATGGAATGAAAATTTGGCCAATGAAAAACAAAAGGAAGAATGATAAGAAAGGGGGAATTGGGGGAATATTTCATTGCTCTTCAAAGAAGTGAGAAAAAGACAGTCCTATTATTGGATATCATATCTGTAGGTTGAAACCACAATAGTGAGCTTGAGACCATGATCAGAGCTAGCAGAGGACAAAGTTGACATTCCTGAGACAGATAAACAGAAAAATAGAAAGAACCTAGAGCCATGGAATTAAGTAGTTTGGAGTTGCCCTACCCATTGGCTTATTATTATAATTCTTTCCTGTTTTTTAAAACCGTTAAGGAAATATTTTCTGTAACTTTCAGTCAAAAGTATCCTATGAGTAATACCTGTAAGGTACATGCAAAAAAGTCATACATCATATGGTAAGATCCTTAACAGCCCAACACTGAACACCTCTCCACTCTATATTATTTTAGATCCATCATCAATGTTCAGAGAATGTATTCACTTCAGGGAAAAGTGAAATACACTATCTAGAACAAGGAGGGGAAAGGGACCTCTTCTGCCATCTAATATTTTTATAATCGCCTCCTAACAGGCAACAAGCCCTACCACAGTTGACGACACAGCTGAAGAAATAGTGAGTTCCCCTTCCAGGGGAAGCTAGAAACACCTTACATGTTAGGAAAGAACTTGCTACAAGGATTTGAAGTTTTAACTGCCATTTCATTTTTGCAACAAATAAATGTTTAAGAAATATTTAGATAATTTTATCAAAAAAGCACCCCATGAATTTAAAGCTCCCAGCTATTTGCAACATCTATATACATTTTTTTCCAGATGCATCAAAGCACAGACATCATTTACATAAAGTTGTAAGAGTAGATATTCCATCTGCATACTGCTTTGCTTGCATTTCCCATTGTGATGTATACACATTTTCACATATGAACAAAGTTCATGTACTTTTCCATTTTAGTGTTCGTGGAGAATTCTAAGACACTATGGTTTGCTAAACCATTCTCCCTCAGTGGGTCATTTGGGCACATTCCATCTTCCCCTACTAAGAACGTGTTGCCATAAATGTCCTTGTATAAATGGCAGCTTATTTTTTTCTTTTTTTACCTTAGGATATAGTCCCCAAAGTGGGATTATCAAGTCAAAGGGTATGAATGCTTTCATGGTTCTTATTAAAATTGCCAGTTAGCCCTATAGAAAAATAAAAACAATTTACTGAGTGACCAGCAAAGTATGTGGATTTTCTAAGCAGAAATTAATATAATGGGTTTAATCTATTTTGTTAATTTTTACTAATTTAACCATTGGTGCTCCATTGTTATTCAACTCTATTACTTTTGTTGTTATTCAGAAGGAGCATTTTTTCACACATTAGTTACTTATTTGTGAACAAAAAATTTTAGATACGGCAAATATATCCACTATGATCATATGAAGACATTATAAATTGTAAGGGTGATACTAATGAAAGACATTATTACTTGTTTTTCTTTATATGTAAACAATATCTTCATATCTTTTGATAAATTTTCAAGTACAGTTCAGATCTTAAGCATAAATTTGCATAATTATCTTTTTTTATGTGAACTGTATTCATAATAATTTATATAACTTTTTAATTTTTTTCATTTCACTTATTACTTTGTTTGGTAACAAAAGTTGAAATTATTTTATAATTGATTCAATTCACCTTGTTTCTGATAATACTATCTATTGCTTTAATTATCACAAATATGTTTCCTTTCCGTTATAGAAATAAACATGCTATTTCGTCCTGTTTTGATTGTTTTATGGTTTGTTTCATGGTCATTTGTAAGGTGCAAACCCGAGGTAAATTTCATTACTGCCTGGACTTCTGAAATATGTGGCTAAATTCTTCCGTTATGACATTCACTCAGATTAGAATATACAGCCATTTACTTCTATGCCTGATGGGTTGGTGCACAGTAGCTCAGAATTCAGGATGCTCTAGAATCATATGCTTTGCCCCCTGCATGATAACTTATTAAGCAGAAAGAAGAACCCGGAGAGCATTCATACACATCATGAGATCAAGGAAATGTACAGACAAAAAAAAATTAATGCACATATTATTTCCTAAACTTCATGTGAATCTATAATTATCTCAGAATTTAAAATTTAACTATGACAAAAAAAATTTTTTAATGAATATAAATTTAGTAAAATATTTTCTTTAAATATGTAAATATCCACATTCACACCCTGATTCACGACAAAAGTCTGGACACTTGGAGGATGGATATTCCTCATCATCAATGCCCTGATACTCAGAACATGGACCACCAGGTAAGCCAGTCTTAATTCTCAAACCTCGCCATTATTTGAGGAGTCAGTCTTCAAACTCTGCAATGTTAAGACCCAAAGTAGGTCACAAATGCTGATTATTAACCAGATGACCAAATAATATGAACAATCTTGTTTGAAAGTGGGCAGGGCTTGATGGCATATTAGGGACAAACACCGTGCAGGCCTTCACCAGGATTAACACAGAATATTGGAAGAAGCAGGTTCAGGGGATAGTCCCAGAATCCTAAACTACATATAAAGGAATATTTAGAAGGATCAAAGGCTTACTGCTATTGGGATTTGTAGCAGAAGCAAGAAAGGTGATGTTTCCTGATCTGTGGCTGCCTGTGGGTCTGAGTGTAGCCATCTTGGGCATGACAGAGTGGGTGCAGTATCAGAGGAGTGCTCCCACCTCAGAGGTCAGACTGATAGTTGGAGATAAAGACGTGAACATTTTTCTTTCTGTTTATTTGGCTCATGTTGTGTGTGCACCTCCACTCTGGTGACCAGAGGGGGTGCCTGAGCGAGTGGATGTCCCCCACCCCCAGAGGATTCTACTATGCATGTGTACGGATCTGCTCAGCAAAGACCACTGGGCCCAGAATTGAGGAAGGGAGAGGAGTCAAGAGGAACTTCTTAAAATGAAATGGTCACCCAAAATGGCTGGAGCCAACCAAGAGAGGGGCATTAAAGTCATTTTCATATTTTTCTATTGGTTTTGGGGGGATTTTTTGGGTGATTATAGACTATAGTATCCAATCTGGTTTTTTGCTGTTATTGTTTTGGTTTTTCAGGTCTTGGTCCCCGTTTTACCTTAGGGGGCTCTTTCTTTGCCTACATTACCCAAGAAGAGATAGCAATTGCAGTCATATAGCCAAGCTACAACCACACCCTATAAAATCCCACCATCCAGGCAAGAGCCAAAACCAGCTGCTTTACACCAGATAGAAAGCCAACACCTGCTACAGTAACTCTTAGTTACATAATAAGAAAAGTGAAATGAGAAGCCCATCTCCTGATCACATCTACCTGGAGGCAATCAGAAAACTTAATAATATATCAACATACATTCATCTAATTATTAAAAAATGTTGTTGTTGTTGTTGTTAAGTGCTGTCGAGTCGGTTCCAACCCATAGCGACCCTGTACAGGGTTTCCGAGGGTGTAAATCTTTACGGGAGTAGAAAGCCTCATCTTTCTCCCGCGGAGCGGCTGGTAGTTTCGAACCGCTGACCTTAAGGTTCACAGTCCGATTCGTAACCACTATGCTACCAAAGCTCCTACATCTAATTATTTAAAATGCCCAAGAAACAACTAGAGATATCCACACATGTCCAGAAACAAGATAGAGTAGCTAGAATAAATGAGCTGGAGGTAGTCCTAGCCTTCCCATTGGAAGGAGGGCAGGCTTTGGAACTGCCTGAGAAAGAATTCAGGAGACTGATATTGAGCTGCATTCAAATGCTACACCGAATGTTGAGAAAAATAAGGAAGAAGTCAGGAAAGTGTTACAGAAACAATCAAATAAGATATAAATAGCATTGGAAACAATTCAAAACCTGCAAAAAGAGATCCAATTAATAAAATATCAGAAATGGACAATACACTGAAAGGACAAAGGAGCAGAACTGGAAAGATGGAAGCCAGAACCAAAGAGTTGGAAGACAAATATCTCAATACTGCTAAGAGAGAAGAGTAAGCAGAAAAAAGGGTTTAAAATTTTTTGAAGAAAGCCAAAGATTCATGTGGAACAACATGAAGAGGAATAACCTGAGGATAATTGGAATTCCAAAACAGGAAGAATCACAGAGGAGATAGTTCAAGAACTTCTGGAGGAAAATTTCCCTAACATCCTGAAAAATGAAAAGATAAGCATTCAAGAAGTTTAACGAACCACAGGAAGGATAGGCCCCAAAATAAAATCACCAAGACATATCATAATCAAGCTCTCCAAACAAGAAGTGAATCCAGAAAGCAGCTAGGGAAAAGCGAAGTATCACTTACAAAGGCAAGCAAATAAGATTAAGCTCTGATCTTTCAGCGAAAACCATGTAGGCAAGAAGGCAATGGGTAGATATATGCACAACCCTAAAAGAAAAAAAAAAAAAAAAGCCAACCAAGAATCGTCTACACAATGGTGTAATAAAAACATTCTAGGATAAACAGAAGCTAAGGGGTTTTGTCAAAGCCAACCCAGCCCTTCAAACCATCCTAAAGGGAGTTTTTTGGACTGAGAACCAACAAGAACAGACAACAACCAGAGATTGAAAGAATCAAAATCAACACATTAGCATAACATCTCCAACAATTAGAAACAGAGCAGCAAAGTAAACCAGAGTAAAAGAAATAATAAAGATTAGAGCAGAAATAAATGAGATAGAAAACAGAAAAACTATAGGAAGAATCAACAGCACAAGAAGCTGGTTCTTTGGAAGGATTAATAAAATTGACAAGCCATTGGCAAGTCTAACAAAAGAAAAGAGGGAGAACACACAAATAACACACATAAGAAACTATGTGGGTGATGTCACAACAGAACCAATAGAAATAAAAAGGATAAAAGAGTACTATGAAAAGTTGTACTCCAACAAAGGAAAGTGGGACAACAGATACACATTATATTTTACAGCTGCTAAAAGTTCCTTCCCACTGTTCAGATCAAGTGTAATTTTTTAAACTGAGAAACTGGTGTTTTGGTAACCAAAGTGGATTTTGCATCCAAAATTTTAAGCTGGATTTTGTCCTTGTGCAGGCTTTCCTTTCCTTCTGGACCTTTTTAGTCATGTAGACAGAAAGCATTTTCTTGTAGCTTCTTGGGAGACAGTCCTGAACCAGAGCTTCAAATTGAGGTGTTAAGTATTCTGTTCTCCAATGAAAATTTTGTTTATATTTTAACAGGACTGTTTTCTTGCAAAGAAATTATTTTAAAACATGGCTTTAAACTGCCCATTCCCTGAAAATTATTGCTTGTTCATGAAGACTATTTCTTTTTTGCCCGCAAGTGTTTATTCCCAGGAGATTTGCAGACCAGCCTGGGTCAGGAGGGACCAGAACTGGTCATCTCTCACAGTGAGGGAAGAGGCTCTGTGTAGGCTTGATAGGTTTTCCTAGGACTTCCCACATGGCACATCATAGTTGGGGTCGGGGCTTCTGCTATTTCCCTGCTGCCATTGTTGTCTCCATCCCAGCAGACACAGATCCCATGGCCCTAGAACAATCCATTTGTAAGAAGTACTGATATGAGTTCAAACCCCAATTTCACCCTGTACTGTGCTGTGTGACCTTGGGCTACTCACTGTAACCTCATCTGAAAAATGAAGGAAATGGTGTCTACAGAACCACTCCACTGCCACCCACTTAATTCTGACTAATAGCGACGTTATAGGACAGTGTAGAATTCCCTAGGTTTCTACTAGGACTGTAAATTTTTGCAGGAACAGACAGCCTCATCTTTCTCCCACAGAGCAGCTGGTAAATTTGAACTGCTGACTTTGTGGTTGTCATTCAATGCTTAACCTGCTGTGCTACCAGGGCTCCTTAATACCTGCTTCTGCTGCTGTTGCTGTTGTTAGGAGCCTTAGAGTGGGTTTCAACTCATAGCTACCCTGTATATATTTTCTGAGGCTGCAAAATCTTTACAGGAGCAGAAAGTCTCATCTTTCTCCTATGGAGTAGCTGATGGGTTGAACTGCTGACCTTGTAGTTAGCAGTCTAGTGCTTAGCCTACAGCATCACCTGGGCTCCTTTAATGTGTGTACATTTAGGTGGAAGGAAATTAGTGTGTGACTATGTAAGTTATACATGTGTTACCTGAGATTGAGTACATGCATATTCTGGAGAACAAGTATGTTAGCCTCTATTTTCATGTGTATCTGGACATGTGTACTGATATGTGTGAATGCAGGAAGTGATGGGTGATGTGCTTGTGACTTGATCCCCTCCTGGGGGCGCTTAAAGGCAGACGTAACCTCAAGCACCTGAACATCTCCCTCCATAGCCAGCCAGGCAGCCTTTGACCATCCAGCCAACTGTGGTCCTGAGCCAAGAGAAATGTCAATAAATATGAAAGCAACAATGAAGATGATTAATTTTATCACCCTCAAAACTTTTGTGTCCTATATTAAGAGGATGTAAAAATGGTTACAAAGTGGTTGCTTAATTCAAAATATATAAAGATTCATAATATTTTAAAAAGGTGAAAGCAAAGACAAAATCCATCCTGAAGTGTTTACTCTCTGGTTATTGTGAGACCAATTTCCACTGGTAGCATAGTGGTTACGAATCAGACTGCTAACCTCAGGGTCAGCAGTTTGAAACTACCAGCTGTTTCACGGGAGAAAGATGAGGCTTTCTGCTCCCATAAAGATTTACAGCCTTGGAAAACCTACACAGGGTCACTATGAGTTAGAACCGACTCCACGGCACATAACAACAACAGTGGGGAATTTTAACTTAGCTTGTGTGGCACCATGAGTTAAGCATCGGACTACTAACTATCAGATAAGACTGTCTGCTCCCACAAAGATTTACAGCCTCAGGAATGCCGGTGAGTTCTACTGTGTCCTATAGGATTGCTATGAGAATGAATTGACTCTATGGCAGTGGGTTTGGTGTTTGGGGCTTTTGTCCACCAGAACTGAGCATACAGGTAGGCAACACAGACCCACTTTTAAACAACTCTTATTATAGCAAACATTTGCACTATCACTTCTGTCAGGTACACCTTCCCACAGATGTACTACACTGTAGCTCATAATAATCACGTAAAACCAACCTCATTTTGAAAATCTTCAGTAAAAAGATAGAAAATGGGACCTTGCCTCAAGGAATCTCTTTTTTCATTAACTCACCGCCCTGAGATCTCAAACCCAAGAGAGGATAGAGAGGAGAGCTTTGAGTGCATTGTTGAGTTTAAGACTCAGGGGAGTTTCCAGGATAAATACCATAATTGTGTGTTTATATTGCATGGGCGAATCAGGAAGCCCTGCATCTAGCTGGCCGGGATGAAATGGAAATGACTTCCTCTGGGATTCCTGGCAGGAACAGTAGCTGAATAAACAATGGTGGTGTCTAGCACCAAGACTCTGGAACTGAATTCCAGTGCTTCACTGACCAGGTCCCCAGGTTTGCTCCCATGGGCTTCTGGGGCAGCACCTAGTAGTCACTGTTTCCCCAGTCAGCCAGCTAGTACTTCAAAGTGTTGGTTGAATGTGAATGTCATTATTCAATGTAATGCAGTTATTGAAGTAAATAAATTGTTTAGAATTTGGATAAATATTACATCAAGATGCACTAAGGTATAATTAACAGAAAATCTAACAGACACTAATACCCCATTGCTGTCAAGTCTTTTCTTACTTGAAAAGACATTATATAGTCATAGTGACATTGTAAGTCAGAGTAGAACTGCCCCATAGAGTTTCCAAGGCTGCAAATTTATATGACAGCATACTGCCACATCTTTCTTCCAGTGAGTTCAAACCACCAAACTTTTGGTTAGCGGCCAAGTATTTAACCACTGTGCCACCAGGAATCTATCAAACAAATACCCATATTTATTATTTACTAACAAGAGTCTGAGAGAAAAATGATCTTATAGTTGATTTAGTAAACTAATGACACCATCAAGGAACCAAGAGCTTTCAATCTTGACATGCTCCCATCCTTAGCTTGTTAGCTTTTGGTCCTCATGCTTCACAATTGCAAGGTGACTGTCCCTGGTAACACCACCTCCTCCCTCTGTCTCTCCAACCTAGGGTTGGGAGCAGCTTCCTGCTGTTGCTAAAAGGGAGAAAACAGGCATGTTGATGTGTAAGATGCTTGAGAATGAGTACAAGCATATTCTGGAAAACATATATGTTGGCCTATATTTGCATGTGTGTCTGGATAGATGTGAGAATGTTTAGGTTTACAAATGTGAGTGTGAGGAATGTGTTACTGCTATTCTGCTTTCTGGGTTGCCTCATCCTGTTCTGCTCAACTCTTCTAACATCTTCTCAGAAGTCCCGGTGTGGTGCTGTAGGTTAATGCACTGAACTTCAAGGTCGGTTTGAACCAAAGATTGGTGATCCAACCTTACCAGCTGCTCCTTGGAAAGCCTATACAGGGTCACTTTGAGTCAGACCTGACTTGACAGCACTTTACAACAACACCTGCTCAAACAACTCTTATTATAACCACTCTGATAAAGTCTTCCAGTTGCAATAATTGAAGTGGTTTTGTTTTCTCAGTTAAAATCTGATTGGCCACAGTGCTAAAACAGTAATCCTTAGGAAGAAATTATTTCAAAGAGTATCGATTTAGGTGGCACAGAGCTCCTGTTAAAGGTGATGGACACCTGGGGAACTGAAAAGGATGTTATTTGAATGATATGATGAACATACTTACTGTTAACTGAGCTGTACATGTGAAGATGGTTGAAATTGCAAATGTTTTGTTACATATGTATCTGTCACAATTTTAAGAAAAAGTATATACTTAAGGGGACATGAAAATCATCTTTGGTAGAAATTAGCAAAGTTCGAGTAGACAATAAGAAAATGGCAATGGTAGTGCTCTTGACAAGTAAGACGGAAGAAGTACCAAGACCCTTTCTAGTTTGTTGCATATAAAAGCATCTGTCCATGGGGGCAACGGGAGGATCAGAATCAGCCTATGCTTTGCTCACTGCATTACGCATCAAGCCTGAAGACCCATACCCAATTGAAGCGGTACCTTTTTATGATTTGCACTAAAGTTATGGAAAGGTTCCCTTAATTCTTGTAGGCTAATCTGGTAGTGTAGTAGTTATGAGTCAGGTTGCTAACCTGAAGGTCAGCAGTTTGAAACTACCAGCCATTCCATAGGAAAATGGTGAGGATTTCTGTTCCTGTAAAGATTTACATTCTCAAAAACCTATGTAGAGTAAGGTTGTTGGCGATCACATTTGTCTGCTGGTGAGTGGAAGAGGGGGAAAGGCAGCAATGAAGACATGGCTGAGTTCAACCATGTTCCACAGACTCCTGTATACCTGGAGAGACTGAAAAGGAAGGGCTGGTTGGTCCAAAGTATGGTGAGACCTGGGGACTCGACTCCACAGACAAGGACGTATCCACAGAGGGCTAGAGCTGAAAGCAAATCACCCAGCTGATATGAAGTGAGAGGAGATGCACAAGAACATCCAAACTTGCAGATAGTATCCATTTGGCCTAGCTTCAATGATCTGATGATAAGAACTTAATTAGAGGAAATGTTTTTTTAACTTTTTTGATAAAGGAAACAAGTGTAAATTGTTACAATTTGATGAACTTGACCTATACTTATGGATGTAGTAGCTCAAAATACCAACTGAGAGGGAAGGAGTCTTCATATCAAGTATCAATCCTATCTCCTCTGTATACAGGGTAGATAGGGAAGGGCAACATAGACACTGGCTATCTAAAATGGGGCGGGGTGGGGGGGAGGTAATAAAGGCACGAAGTGACTGGCTTACAAGTTTTTAAGAGAGAGTTTAGTTTCAGAGTGTGAAGGGAAAGGTAGAATCCCCATTGAGTAGGTTTCATCTTGTCTAGACAGGTCTGGTGAAATGAGATGGGAGTAAGATTCTTATGATTCAATAGTGAGTAATTGTCATCATGACTAATTGCAATTGTCACAACTGTAAAGGTAGAAGTTTTGTAACAAAAAGGGGGGAGTAGTTAATCTTACAGTCCAGGAACAGAGGACCCTAGGACCATCAAAGGAAAAGAGCACGAGTGAAATGTGGGACCTTATCCAAAGAAACAGTGACACCAGAGATGGAGGCAGAAATGGGGACATGGAGCAATAGGGCAGCTGAAGACTCTAGGCTCATGGAAAGAGAAAAACTGAGCTGGCAGCCAAGAAATAGGCTTACAGAATGTGCCCTTTCGTTGTTTAAATGATTATATATTCCTGAGTGTTTCTGTGTAACTCCTCCCATGCCCCCCCCAAAAAAAAACCAGACAGAATAGAAGAAAATATTGTTGAATAATGATGCAAGGAGAAGATTGTAATCATTGTAATGAAACGATGAGTGTAAAATTGATACACTCCTATGTAACTATCACTCAATTCACAGTAAAATTAAAAAAAAAAAAAAACCTATGCAGTGTCATTATGAGTCAGAACCAATTCCACAGCACACCACCACCACCAATCTTGGCCCAAGGAATCCAAGAAGTATAATGGTTTAGATTGGGCTATAACCAAAAGGTCAGAACCTACCAGCAGCTCCTGGTGGGGTGCTACAGGATAATCTCTGTGCCACCAGGAACTCCAAGGTCGGTTTGAACCACAAAGTCAATTTGAACAAGGTTGGTTCGAACCACAAGGTCTGTCATTCAAACTCATCAGCCACTTCTCAGAAGCCCTATACAGGGTCACTATGAGTTGGAGCCAACTCAACAGCACTTAAGGACACCAACCATGAGCTCCTGTAAAGACTGGTGGTGGTGGTGGTGTGCCACTGAGTCAGTTCCAATTCATTCTGACTCTGTATAGAATTTCCAAGGTTGTAAATCTTGTGGGAGCAGAAAACCTCTTCTTTCTCCTGTGGAGAGTTGTCAAAATTCAAGATAAGGGAGAAGGATAATGAAGAAATAGCAATAAGAGTCACAAATTATTCCAAATCCCAAAGAGGTGTTTTTTGTTTTCAATTATGAACTGAGTGAAGGTTAACAGAGAAGATCATCCATTTTACATTCAGCAAATCATACACTTCCTTTCATCTCAATTATTGTATTCGCCTCAACTTAATATCATCCCACTTCCTCCCTGTTTCCATTTCTTGTTCCATTTCACCTTCTTTCTCCACCCTTTTGAATTTTATCCTTGGGTAAATACTGCCCTTTTCATCATGAATGATTGACCATTCTATGGTGTACATACTTCACTAATGTTGCTGTCCCCCATACATACCTATCTATTTTGTTGTTGCTGTTGTTATGTGCCGTGGAATCGGTTTCAACTCATAGCAACCCTATATAGGGTTTCCGAGGCTGTAAATCTTTACGGGAGCAGAAAGCCTCATCTTTCTCTTGCTGGTAGTTTTCGAACTGCTGACCATGAGATTAGCAGCCTGACTTGCAACCACTATGCTACCAGAGCTCCTTTATCTCTTGTTGTTGTTAGGTTCCATCGAGTCGGTACCAACTCATAGTGACCTTATGCACAGCAGAACAAAACACTACCCAATCCTGGGCCAACCTCACTACTGTTGCCACACTTGAGTCCATCGATGCTGCCTCTTGGCCAACCATCTCATTGGGGGTCTTCCTCTTTTTCTCTGACCCTCTACCTTACCAAACATGATATCCTTCTCCAGCAACTGGTACCTCCTGACAATATATCCAAAGTATGAGAGATGAAGTTTGGCCATCTTTATCTATTACTTGGCTGAAAATAAGCCATGGGGATGAGTTCAGTTCCACACCAGCAGGGTGACCAATGACCATTGTCTTTGGGTTCCACCAGGCTCTTTCTGACCAATAAGCTTGGTCTTTTTTATGATTTTGAGTTTGGGTCCACATTTTCTCTCACTCTATCCAGGCTTTTCTGATGTAATCCCTGTAAGAGGAGTTGGTAGTGGCAGCTAGGCACCATCTAGTTCTTCTGGTCTCAGGGTCATGAAAACTGATGTTCACATAGTCCATTAGAACATTAGATTAACTGCTTATGAGCGACTTTTTTCATCACTCTTCTTTCCTTCACATAGGTAGAGACCAACAGTTGTATCTTAGATAGCTGCTCATGAATTTTTAAGATCCCAGTTGCTACTCACCAAAGCAGGATGTAGAACATTGTCTTTGTGGACTGTTATGCCAATTGAC
>NW_006408546.1:13942364-13949609 GCF_000296735.1 Chrysochloris asiatica | reverse complement strand
GTTTTCAATTATGTATGATAGTGTATTTATTCCACTTGTCAGAGTCCCTAAGTTTGCCCCAGTTTTTTTCATTGATAATCTTTGTAGTTTAAGTTTTACATTTAGGTCTTTGAATCATTTGAGTTCATTTTTGTAGATGGCATGAGATATAGGTCTTATTTCATTCTTCTATAAATGGATATCCAGTTTTGCCAGCAACATATGCAAAAGAGACTACTTCTGGAACAATTAATGTATTTTGGCCCTTTATCAAAGATGAGCCAACCATAAGTGAGTAGATTTACTGCTGGGTTCTCAATTCTGTTCCAGTAAGTATGTGTGTACCATTACCAGGTTGTTTTGACCACTGTGACTGTGTAGGAGGTTTTGAAACTGGAAAGTCAGAGACCTCCAACTTTATTCTTCTTTAAGCCTGTTTTACTTATCTAGGGTCTCCAGATGAGCTTTTATAAGGCTATCAGTGCTCCAGGAACAGAAGAGGTGTGGAGGGGAATGCTTGAGAAGGAGGCTCCCTGTGGAGAGCATGTGTCCTCCAGGGACGCAATGAGAGGTGGTGTCCACAACAGTCCTGCTGAGAGACACCTGAAGAGAAGCTCGCTATAGTTGTAACCTTCTTTTCTCTACCACTAGGGAGGGTAGCCTAGGGATTTAGTCAACTTTGACCTCTGACTATCTAGTCCAAATAGCTGGAGTCAATAATGTCCTTACAACAGGACTGCAGAACCCCAAACACACACAAAGGACTCCCAGTTATTTCTGGGAGTCCATGCAGTCAAGAAATCAAACGACGCATTGCATTAGGCAAATCTGCTGCACAAAACCTTTTTAAAGTGTTGAAGAGCAAAGATGTCAGCTTGAGGACTAAGGTGCACCTGACCCAAGCCATGGTATTTTCAATAACTTCATATGCATGCGAAAGCTGGACAGTGAATAAGGAAGACTGGAGAAGAATTGATGCTTTTGAGTTATGGTGTTGGAGGAGAATATTGAAAGTGCCGTGGGCTGCCAAAAGAACCAATAGATCTGTGTTAGAAGAAGTGCAGCCATGGTGCTCCTTGGAGGCCAAGATGACCAAACTTCATCTCTCATACTTCAGACATATTGTCAGGAGGAACCAGTCGCTGGAGAAGGATATCATGTTTGGTAAGGTGGAGGGTCAGAGAAAAAGAGGAAGATCCCCAGCGAGATGGATTGGCCAAGTAGCAGCATCTATGGACTCAAGCGTGGCAACAGTAGTAAGGTTGGCCCAGGATTGGGCAGTGTTTTGTTCTGCTGTGCATAAGGTCGCTATGGGTTGGTACCGACATGATGGCACCTAACAATAACAACAACATGAAGTTGCCAGGAGTCCTGATGTGGTGTTGACCAGTGGACCACAAGGTCAGCATAAACTGCAAGGTTGACTGTTCAAACTCACCAGCCACTCCTCAGAAACCCTATACATGGTCTATATGAGTCAGAAACAACTCCACAGCACTTAACAACACAACAGTGAAGTTGCCAAGGAGAGCTACCAGTGTCATTGGTCAAGCTGTTAATAGCCAAGTCATCAGTTCAAACCCACCAGCCTTTCCATGAGAGAAAGATGAGGCCATCTGCTCCCTTAAAGATTTACAGTCTCCAAAACCCTACAAAACAGTTCTATTGTGTCCTACATGGTCACTATCAATTGGAATCAATGCGATGGCAGCAGGCAAAGGATAGATAGTTGCCAGGGAGCCCTTGTGGCACAGTGGTTAAGGCACTTGGCTGCTACACAAGCTCACTAGTTCAAAGCCACTATCAACTCTACAGGCAAAAATATATATATAGCAACCTGCTCATACACATCACAGCCTTGGAAACCCTGTCGGGCAGATCTACTCTGTTCTACAGCATTGCTATGAGTCGGAATTGTGGAGACAGCAGTGGGTTTGGTGTTGGTTTTTATGCAGTTGTTGTAAGCATCAGCGCCCCCTTTCTCCCTACCCCACTTCTCATTTGTGGAAATCCCTTGCACACATGAAACCCCCAGTTGCAGGAGCCTCACTTCAGTCAGTCCAGGAGAATTTCACTCTCCATGCAATAGTGCCCAGGTAAATATACCCAAAGCCACCAGGCACCCCTCCTACAGTGCTGAGTGCTGTGCGGAGGAGGGGGGATGTGGTCTCCTCTTGTGTGTCTCAGTTCACCATTCTATTCCCAAAGCTGCTCTGAGTGCAGCTCAGAGTCTCACCAAGTGACTGAATCACCACCTGGGACCCCACTCCACAAACCACAGGGTCCCATGCCCCGTCCATTGAGCTGAGCCTGACCAGACACCATACTACCAATACATTCTTCCCTTCTTTTTACCATCTCCTGCTCCCAAACACTTCTACATGCTCTTTGGATTACAGCACAAAAACTCCTAGAGACTCATGTGTCTGAGAGGAAAAAAAAAAAACAGAGAGAAATCTAAGTGCTGACTGATGACACAAAACTTTGGTCATGTTTTTTGGTTTATTGGTGTTGTTTTTGTTGTTCAGGGCTATCCATCGGTTTTGACTCAGAGCAACTCTATTAGGTTTCTGAGGAGCAGCTGGTGGGTTTGAACCACTGACCTTCTAGTTAGCGGTTCAATGCTGATCCTATAGAACCACCCAGAAAATGAAGGGAAATTCTCTTTCAGCTTTTCACAGCTATGGGAAGCCTAGCTGGTGACCCCTGTGACCACAGCCAAGACATCCTTCACCCTGTGGTGGAAAGCTGAACTGGAAGCACGCTGACTAGAAGGAGGCCTTCAATTGTCCAGCTGGTAAACCCAAAGATTGGTGGTTGAAACCCACCCAGTGGCACCGCAGAAGAAATGCCCTGACAATCCTCTTCCATAAAGATGACAGCAAAGCAATCCCTAAGGAGCACAGTTCTACTCTATAGCACACAAGCTACCATGAATCAGAATTGCTTCCACAGTACAAGACAACATGAAACAACAGCAGCCTTAGAAATAACAGCAAACAGCACAGCTCTTACCCAATCCACTAAGGGACACAGACTGGGGATTCAGGACAGGTCAGCTAAACAACCAAGCTGCCCAATGGCCTAGGCAAAGCAAAAGGGAAATGGCTAACAGCAGCGTGTAGATTTCCATGACTGCTTCCACCCACGCCTTTGGATTAAGGATGATGGATAGAAGAACTACCTTCTGCCAATTAATTTCAGAGTATAATTTGTAACTTGGGCCCATCCTGGAAGACCCTAGGCTGCTAACAAACCATGACACTGCTTTAATTTCTCCTTTGCCCCATACTTTATTAAAACCTACAGTGGGTTCCATCAAATATCCCTTCAAGGAAAAAACAGAGAAGGAAAGAAATGGAGCAACATTTGTCTCAATGCAATATGAAAGATTAGAGTTGCTGGATAAAGAGGGAGACGGGAGGAGGGTAGGAATTCTTGTGAAACACACGCACACATAGGGACACGCACACACACAATTTCTCTTTCGAAATGACCTCCTTATGCCCCATCCATCAGCCTGGGGTTGGCTTATTCTAACTAGCAGATTCCTTTATTCTGTATAACAGGCCCATCAGACACAATCTGCATGCCAATTACTGCACAGACCCCTTGATACCAAAAAATGGAAATTAGCTGTCAAGGAAAGGCTTCAGTCGGCCAGGTCTCTTTCTCACTCTCTATTTCCAGCTCATATACACCCTCACGCTGTTCGGCGCCTGGCTCTCACCAGAGTCCCTAGTGGAAAAAGTCATCTAAAACATACAAACATATTTTATTGTTATTAGTATTAGTTGCTGACTTTCTCAGTACAATGTGAAATTCACCAGTGGGCAAAAGCTGCTTAGGGCAGAAATGGGTGAGAGAGGTTGATTCTGATAATTGCATTTCTGTGGGAGCAGATCAAGGCGTCCCATGAAAGGACATTCAAAGAAATGTGAGGATAAGGGCAAAAGAAAACAGACAAGGAATAGGATTCTGTAGCCAGGATAACAATCGCCACTTTCACACGTAGGAATGGGCCTAAGCAGAGTTGAGGGGACAGAGGTGAGACAAGCTCAGTGAACAAGCCTGCATCACTGCTTTGCATCCTAATCAGCTCTCACAAAGTCAGGCTTCAACCAACCCAGAAGGCTTCCTTATGAACGCAGAAACACTCCCGTACATTTTCAGCCATACTAAGCATGCTGTCTGTAAGGTTGTGCTCCCAGAATCACCAAAAGGAGATGACATTGTATAGGCATAGTGCTGCAGATTAATGCACTGGACTGCAAGGTTGGTTTGAACCTCAAGGTCAGCAGTTTAAGCTCCCCAGTCACTTCTTGGAAACCCTATAAAAGGTCACTATGAGTCAGAACCAACTCGACAACACTTACCAACAACAACAATATGGACTCCTAGTATGGCACTGTAGGATCAGGACTGGGCTGCAAACCACAAGATCGGCAGTTCAAAGCCACCAGCTGCTCCTCAGAAACCCTATACTAGTTGTTAAGTGCCATTGAGTGTGTTCCAGTTCATAGCAACCCTCTCAGAAGAACAAACCAATCTGTTGGAAGAGAAGTACAGCCAGAAAGCTCTTTAGAAGCCAGGATGGCTAGACTTCGCCTTTCATATTATCAGAAGGGACCAGCACCTGACAACAACAACACAAAATTGCCAAGAAGCAGCTGGTAAGTTTGAACCGCCAACCTTGCAGTTCAAACCAACCTTGTGTTCCAATGCTTAGCCTACAATGCCACATCAGGACTCCACATATACATTTATTTGTTGTTGCTGTGTAAATGCCATGGAGTCAGCTCTGACTCATAGCATATAGAGTTTCTGAGGCTTTAAATTTTTACAGGAGCAGAAAGCCTCATCTTTCTCCTGCAGAGTGGCTGGTAGGCTCGAACTACAGGTCTTGTAGTTCACAGTCCAGTGCTTATCATATGGAGACCCCACGCTCCCAAATATATATATGGAGAGAGACAGAGAGAGATTGAGAGAGAGAGTCCTTGTATGGCACTGTAGAATAAGTACTAGATGGCTAACCACAAGGTCAGTAGTTCAAATATACCAGTTGCTTCTTGGAAATCCTATTCAGGGTTGCTATGAGTCAGAACCAACTCTACCAGCACTTAACGACAACAAATATTATATATAACTCCTAGTTGTGTATATTATATAACTATTTTATAGTTACAGAAACTGTTATTGTATGGAGTCCCTATACAACACCTACTGTTAAAGCACTTGACTGCTAACTGAAAGGTTGGTGGTTCAAGTCCACCCAGAGACACCTCAGAAGAAAGGCCTGACAATCTACTTTTGAAAAATAAGACCTTGAAAACCCTGTGGAGCACATGTCTACTCTGACACACATGGAGGCTCACCATTTGTCAGAATCAACTCAACAACATGTGGTTACATTTTATTATATAGTTTCTCTTTATTCCCAAAATGAGCCTCAAAGGGAAGGAGTTTATTTTCCACTGATATAAATCAGGTCCCATGTTGAGTGTCATTTGGTGGGACAAAGGAATCTATATGGTCACTGTGACTTCAAAGTGGTCCCCAGAAGACTCAGAGCATTGTCTTCATTCAGGGATGCAACCAACATTGTGAAAAGCCAGCTCTCATCTTCATTTTTAGTGAAAGATAGCCGTATCTTTTGTCTTATCATTGCTCACAAATGCACTTTAGTTGTATGAATCCATCCAACAACACAAAATTTTTCATTATCATATAGTGTTTCATTATCACATCATTCAAGATTTATTCAAAGTCTTATATTTCTTCATGGGCAAATAGAAAATATTTTAGTCTGAACACATTCCTTCTTCTTTTCATGCATGCTGAGGGTTGAAAGTGTCAGGCAAATCTTAAAATTTTTAGATGCACAATTTTCAGAAATTGATATCTATGTAGTATATATCCCCACAGCCAATGACTCCATTCCAACTCAAAGTAGAATTAATTAGACTGCAATCTTCGTAGAAGCAAACAACTCCATCTTTCTCCGATGAAGAAATTCTATATATATACATATAATTGGGGTTAGGTGCCATCAAGTCAATACCGTCTCAAAATGACCCTCTGCACAACAGAACAGAACGCTGCCTGGTCCTGCGCCCACCTCAAAAATCATTGCTACATTTGAGCTCGTTGCTGCTACCACTGTGCCAATCTATCTCATTGGGAGTCTTCCTCTTTTTCTCCAACTCTCCACATAACTAAACATGATATCTTTCTCCAGAGATTGGTCCCTCCTGATAATATGCCCAAATATGAAAGAAGAAGTCTGGCCATCTGGGCTTCAAAATAACATTCTGGCTGTACTTTTTCCAACGCAGATTTGTTTGATCTTCTGGCAGTTCATGGTACTGTCAGTATTCTCCTCCAACATCATAGCACAAAAGCATCAGTTCTACAGTCTTCCTTATTCACTATCCAACTTTCACAGTCATATAAAGTTATTGAAAATATAGCAGTCGCACTTTAGTCTTCAAGCTGTTATCTTTGCTCTTCAACACTTTAAAGAGGTCTTGGGCAACAGATTTGCCTAATGCAAATTTGTTTTGATTCCATTAGTGTTGATAGTCGATTCGAGCAAAATGAAGTCTTTAACAATTCCAGTCTTTTCTCCACTTATATGGATATTGTTTATCAGTCCAGTGGTGAGGACTTCTGTTTTCTTTACATTGAGGTGCAACCTATACCAAAGACTGTGGTCTTTGATCTTCATTAGTTAATTTTTATGTTCTCTTCACTTTCAGGAAGCAAGGATGTATCATTTGTATACAACAGTTTGTTAATGAGTCTTCCTCCAATCCTGATGCCACATTCTTCTTCATATAATCCAGCTTCTCAGATTATTTGCTCAGCATACATATGGAATAATTACAATAAAATATTATAACCCAGTTGCACACCTTTCCTAATTTTAAACCATTCAGCGTTCCACTGTTCTGTTTGAACAATTGCCTCTTAGTCTATGTACAGGTTCCTCAGTAGCACAATTAAGTGTTGCAGAATACTCATTCTCCATAAAGTTGTCCATAGCTTGACATGATCCACACAATTGAAAGCCTTTGCATGGTCAATAAAGTACAGGTAAATATCTTTCTGGTATTCTCAGCTTTCAGCCAAGATCCATCTGAAGTCAGAAATGATATCTCTCTTTTTATATCCTCTTCTGAATCTAGCTTGAACCTCTAGAAGTTCTCTGTAAATGTATGGTTGCAGCCATTTTTGTATTATATTTAGCAAAATTTTACTTGCATG
>NW_006408546.1:13930054-13938526 GCF_000296735.1 Chrysochloris asiatica | reverse complement strand
GCTGTAATCTTTACCGGAGCAGATCACCAGGTGTTTCTCCCATGGAGCAGCTGGAAGGTTTGAACCACCAACCTACAGTTAGTAGCCAAGTACTGAATGACTACATCACCAGGACATACCCTCTCTAACTATGTTGTTGTTGCTGTTAAGTGCTGTCAAGTCGATTCTGACCCATAGCGACCCTGTATAGGGTTTCCAAGGAGCAGCTGGTGAGTTTGAACCACCAAACTTGCAATTCCAATGACTTTGCAGTCTGACGTATTAGCCCACAACACCATCTATATTAGGTGCCTGGTGTCCTGATGTGGCACTGGACTGTTAATGTTAACTACAAGGTTGGCAGTTCAAATCCACCAGGCACTCTTCAAAAACCCTATACGGGGTTGCTATGAGTCAGAACCAACTTGACAACACTTAACAACAACAATAACATTAGGTACCTGGTACCTAACAAGTCCACAAAACAGATCTGTGGAAAGAGAAAAGAAATCCAGGCACTGAGGTAGCTTTGGGAACAGGCTAGGGAGACAAATGCCTTGACCTTGAACAGATCAAGATCAGAGCCAATTGAAATCCTTCATCATTCATCTCTTGTCCTTATATGCATTTTGTAGTTGGTGTCAATGTCAGAGTACCCAATAAACGAGGTAAGCATGGGCTCACTTGTGCTTACTTGCTATTCCCCTGCACCTACTAGCTCAGTTTTTTGTGCATTTCTGTGAGACAGTTTTCTTTTAAAACTTTTTAAATTAAACTAGTGTCACATATTCTTGTTGTTTTACATATCGTTGTTATTGTTTGCCAGTGTCAAATTGTTCACTACAGACTAGTAAGTAAGTCCATGCTTACCTTACTTATTGGGGGAGTAGTCTGCCCCTTGTTGGCTCCCACTGGACGATGACTTGTATATTCTCTCACCCAAATACTCTTCTCTAAGTTCCTCATTTTGAGTTAATACATTTCCCAAAAGATATTTACCTTCTCATCATTCCAAATTCCTCTTGACATTAAAACAAAGAACACCTTGGGTTACGATCTGGCAACATTTGATGCTTCTGATTACTCCCTCCTTTTGCTTCAGAATGCTTCAGAACGTGTGTCTAGTTTTCCTCCTACTTCTCTGACATGTTCGTCTTCTAGTCCTTACATGCTGGTAGAACTCAGGGTCTGTCCCAAGTTCTCTTCCCTCTAGTGTACTCAGGCTCCAGGACAGAGAAAGTAAGGAGCATCCAAGTGGGACCCAGGTTTCTGACTTAGGCAACTGAGTGAAAAAGCTTATTCTAGTCAGGTGTCTTTCAGTTGCAAGGAATAGAAGCCCCCTGAAACTTACTTAAGTAAAAGTAAGTTTGTTAGGAAACAAAGCTGTTTCTCAGAAATGCTACTGGTTCAGGGAAAGGCAGAATACAAGACTACTTCAAGCCAGAGTTTTGAACTGGTTCAACCCCCTGAATCTACATTTTATCAGGTGATTCTTAGGTATGCAATATACTGTAAACAATTCATAGAAAATACAAGAATTTATAAGAAACACCTGGAGATCTTGTTAAACTGTAGATTGTGGTTCAGTCTATTCGAGGTGGGAATGCAAATTCCCAAGCATGTCAAACCAGTCTTCATCTCCTTCCCACCCTCAAGTGGCTCAGCTTCTCTGAACACCCCTGGTTCCTTCCCAAACTTCCAATCAACAATCTCTGAGTTTCCCCTCTTCTCTAACTTCATCTGGTTCTTTATTGCCACCCAGGCACAGATCGACCACAGCTTCTTTGTTTCCGCGTCTACCATGAACTGAAACTTTTCTTGGTATCACTTAGAGCAGATTCCCCAGCAAAGGGATCTGAATAACCCAACTTTTGGCTGAGCCAGGCCAGTGTACCAGTGAGCTCCACTTAGATACTTAGATAAGAACCAGGGCACACCTTGATCCAATCAGATCTGTCTAGAAGTAGACTCAGGTGTTCTGTGCTGTCTATTCAGCAGGGAATGTGGGTAGAGAAAGGTTCTCTAAGAAGGAGATCTGAGTGGTTTATTAAACAGGTATAAATAATGAATATTCTACAAATATTCATTGTGAAATGCTAAATGCAAGACAACAGTTCTGAGGCTTGTAGCTCCTCTGACTAGGAAGAAAGAGAATGGGAAGGCCAACAGAAGAAACGGACGTTTCTATCATTTGAGATGAGAAAAAAAATCTAGGGGAAGAGAGTTTTGAGAAGTGCATTTGTTTCCTATTGCAGCTGTAACAAATTAACACAATTAGTGGCTTAACATACACAAATTTGCTCTTTTGTGTTCTAGAAATCAGAAGTCTGAATTGAGACTTAATGGGGCTAGAATCAAGAGGTGTCGACAAATCTGTGTGCCTTTCAGAAGCTCTAGGGAAGAATCTGTTCCTTATAAGCCTCATTCCATCATCTTATCTTCATCTCTGACTTTGACCCTTCCTCTTCCCCTTAAAAAAGACCTGTGTGATTATAGTAGGCCCACCTGTATAATCCAGAAAAATCTTCACTTAGTCATATCTGCAAGGTCCCATTTGCTATGTAAGGTAACACATTCACAAATTCTGGGGATTAGAACATGGACACCGTTGGAGGCCACAAGAAAGATCTGACAGTTAATAGGTCAAACCTTGCAACTAGTTTGAGGAAAAGCTATTGGGTCTAGGCATTACCACTTTTTCTGTGTCTTTCAAAAAATCATTTTCAGAAAGTGGAAGGAGTGGAAATGAAGCACCAAGAAATTAGGTAGTGCCAGTTATAAAGAAGCAGAGGCAGAAATGATGGCCACTCCTTGAGGAAGACAGGCTAGGAAAAATGAGGAAAGGACTATGGCCTGAGAGGTCACAATGCTAAAGGAAGATAAAAGACAATGGTCATTGCAGTATGAAAGTTAAAAATAAACTCCCGCCAAAAGCAAAAGAGTCAGAAATGAACCAAACTTTGAGGTGTTCCACCTGACGGTGTTTCTGTCCAAATGCCCCTAAGGAACCCCAAGAAAAAGTGTGGTTCAGCATGCTTTTAGGGTGTCCAGCTGAAGATAGTTGTTGACTCAAATCTATATGACTGCTGAGCAGACCAGAGACCTAGGCAGGCAGTTGTAATTAGGTGATACCAAATCAGTTCTTACTCATAGTGACGCTATGGATGTTAGAACAAAACACCACTGGATCCCATGCAAGCCTCACTGGATCCCATGCAAGCAGAGTTGCTGCACGCACTCTGACAATTCATCTCGTTGAGGATCTTCTTTTTCGATGACCCTCTACTTTACCGAGCATGATGCCCTTCTCCTGGGACTGGTCCCTCCTAATGACACACCCAAATTACATGAGACAAAGTCTCACAATCCTTGCTTCTAAGGAGCTTTCTGACTGTACTACATCCAAGACAGACTGACTCATTCTTCTGTCAGTTGATAGTATATTCAATATTCTTTTCCAACACCATTTTTCAAATGTATCTGTTCTTCTTCAGTCTTCCTTATTCGTTGTCCAGAGTCCACAAGTACATGAGGCAATTGAAAACATCATGGCTTGGATCAAGCATACCTTAATTCTCAAAGTGACATCTTTGAGAAGCCAAATAGTAGAAACAGTTGGGCTGGAGACTTGGCAGAATGGTTTAATGTAAGCCCTAGGAAGTCAGCTGAGCTGTTCAAAATAGCAACGGTAGAAAGTCTGAACATGCAGAAAAGCCAGGGAAGGTAGGAGTCTAGAGAGAATTGGAGAACAGCCGATAAAAGCCCCTGGCATAGGGTCTAAATAAGAGTTCCATCAACACTTATTGAGTGATTGCATGCACAGAAGACTCAATCACCAGTCAGAATGCTAGTGTACAATGCAGTGTGATGAAGAATATGAACTGAAGAGTAGGAGGTGCTGATCCAGTCGGGGAGAACTGAGACAAACACTGTGACATCACAAACCATGCCACATCCCTATGGCTCACAGAATGATGATGATGATGATGATGAAGATGAAAATTATAAGCTTTCTTGGACATTATGTTTACTTAATATAGTCCACAAGGTCAGCAATTCAAGCTCACCAGCTGCTCCTCAGAAACCCTATACAGGGTTGCTATGGGTTGGAACCGACTCAACAGCACTTAACTACTACAACTACAATACAGTCTAAGAAGGAGCCCTAATAGCGTAGTGGGTTACAAGCAGGACTGATAACAGCAAGGTCAGCAGTTCAAATCTACCAGTTGCTCCTTGGGAGAAAAATGAGGCTTTCTGTTTCGGTACAGCTTTACAGCCTCAGAAACCCTATACAGGGTCTCTATAAGTCGGAACCTACTTGGTGGCACACAACCATCACCATCACCACTATAGTCTAACAGTCTCCTGCCCACAAGAAAGGAAAGGAGTTCGGTCATCCCATTGCCTTCCTAGATAGTGCAAACAGTTAAAGAACTCTGCTAACTGAAAAGTTGGCAGTTCAAGTCCACCCAGAGTTTCCACGGAAGAAAAGCCTGGTAATCTACTACAATAAATTTGTCATTGAAAACTCTACAGAGCACAGTTCTGCTCTAACACACAAGGGGTCACTATGAGTCAAAAGTGACTCAACAGTAACTGATGTTTGCTGTTTTCTATATTTATTTAGCTCTCTCTAGTTTGTTTGGTTTTTTTGGGGTGGGAGATTGTTTTGTTTTGTTTTTGGAGGTTCCCTGGTGGTACTATAGGCTTGCTAACTGCAAAGTCGGTAGTTCAAAACCACCAGCCGCTCTATAGGAGAAAGATGAGGCTGTCTGCTTTTGTAAAAATTTACAATCTCAGAAACCCTACATAGGGTCACTTTGTGGCACTTTGGGTTAACGCACTGGACTGCAAGGTCACTTTGAACCACAAGGTCGGTAGTTCCAAATCACCAGTCGCTCCTTGGAAACCATATGTAGGGTTCCAGAACTGACTCAAAGTCACTTAACAACAACAGTGAGTCAGAACTGACTCCATGACAGTGAATTATTTAATAGTTTTTTGAAGGCATCCTGGTGGCACAGTGTGTTAAGCATTGGTTGATAACCTCAAGGTTGGTGGTTCAAAACCACCAGCAGCTCCACAGGAGAAGGATGAGGCTGTCTGCTTCCATAAAGATTTACAGCCTTGGAAACCATATAGCACAGTTTTGCTTTGTCCAGAGGGTCACTGTGAGTCAGAATCATCTTGACAGGGTTTTTTATAGCTTTTGGGGGGACAAAGATGGCCAGATGGGGCATGGCTCCAAAACTCACTCACCTTGAATGATTAAATTCAAATCAATCTTAAATGTACTGTCCCATTTGCCATACAGATGTTTACCCAGGCTTGTCAGGTGGACACTGGTAGAAAGTACACTTCTCCCTCAGGGAAACGAAAGATGTCTGAAATTATCTTGGGTGACATTAGTACAGCCAGACTGTGGGCATCAAATGCCAGTTTACAAGTTAGCGTCTGTTGTGCTAAATGGAAATCCTCGCCTTGTTGTGTTGATTATGTAGGTGGGAAAACTCCCTCAGCTGCAGAGCCAGGCTCTGGATCGCATGGGAGCCCAGGGGCCACTTATCTACTTGTGTAGGTGAATTCCTTGCTGTTTGGCTCTAGAGGAAAATGCATCTTACATAAGGTGCTGCTCCATAGATAAGTCTGTTGTTAATATGCTTCAGACTGCCTTTGCCATGGCTATTATCACAGATACATGCGACGTACATCTTCTTTATCGGTGTTCGCTGTACTTGTGGCAAAAAAATAAAAAAGGAAACGAGAATCACAGGATGTCATTTATCATTAAAAAAAATTTTTTTTGCTACTGATTCAACCCATACCACATCTTATCCCGATGTGTAAAACTGGAACATCAAACACGCATTAGTCAAATTTGTGGGGTTTTCAGAAAGGACTTGTCCATAGTTTAATGTGATTCAGTGGTACTTCAAGCACATTATGTCTATGCTGAATGAACTGGTTAGATACTGTCTATTACAATTCAGGCCCATATTACTCTTTGAAAATTTGTGGGGAATACCCTCCCAAATAAAGAGAAGAATTTGGTTATAAGGTCTTCTCACTGAAGAAATGGAGTAGGGAGTGTGGAGTTGATAGTCCCAGCATCCCTGGGCCAATGCTTCTTTAATATCTAGAACTGGTCAGTCTAGAGAAATTAAGAAACTCAGCCTGCTGTTTGAGCCAATAGAAGCCTATCGTGCAGTGGGGTGATGTCCCATCACATGGTTGGGGGAGCTGTCCTGCTCCTCCTCTGAAGACTTTCAAGTGTCCAGGGGTTCAGAGTTGTGGGAGATAGTTTTTGGGGTTCTTGGGCAGTTGTTGTTGTTAGGTGCCATCGAGTTGGTACCGACTCATAGCGACCTTATGCACAGCAGAACGAAACACTCCCCGATCCTGGGCCAACCTCACTACTGTTGCCATGCTTGAGTCCATCGGTGTAGGACAGTAATTCACCACTTGATTTTCAGTTGGTCATAGTGTGGTGGCTTGTGTGTTGCTGTGATGCTGGAAGTTATGCCATTGGTATATCAAATACCAGCTAGTCTCTCACAGTGCATAGGCTTCAGCAGAGCTTCAGGACTAAGAAACACTAAGAAACAATGGTAATTTCTTTCGTTAAAAAAAAAAAAAAAGGTAAATTGGAAAAAAAAAAAAAAAAAAAATGGGTAGTGAAAACCTTACAAGTAGCTGCAGAGCACTATCTTATATTGTGCCAGAAGATGAGACCCTCAAGTTACAAGGCATTCAAAATATGGCTAGGGAAGGCCTGGCCCTGCAAAGTAGAGTCTTTCTTACTGATGTGGATGGAGTAGAACTTTCTGGAACATCATTTTCTGAGCTGGCATGACTCAAAATGAGAGGAAACACCTGTAAACATCCATTAATAACCAGAATGTAGAACGTACAAAGTATGACTCTAGGAAAATTGAAAGTCATCAAAAATTAAATGGAATGTATAAAGATTATTATCCTCAGCATTGTTATTATTAAGTGTCATCAAGTCAAGTCAGTTCTGACTCATAGTGACCCTGCATGGGTTTCCAAGTAATGCTGGTGGGTTTGAACCAACGACCTTGCAGTTAGCAGTCCAGTGCTTATCCTACACCGCCACACCAAGAGTCCTAGGCATTAGTTAGCTAAAATGGACTGGTATTGGTCACTATGAATCAGATAACCATGGGTCTATTGTGCCAGAAAAGATAAATTGAAGAGGAATGGCATCACATTCATCATCAAATAAGAACATTTCAGGATCGATCCTGAAGTACAACGCTGTCAGTGATAGGATAATATACATCAGCCTACAAGGAAAACTAGCTAATACAACTACTATTCAAATTTATACACCAACCCCTAATATCAAAGACAAAGAAACTGAAGATTTTACCAACTTATTCTGTCTGAAATTGATCAAGCATGAAATCAAGATGTGTTGATAATTATTGGTAATTGAAATGAAAAGTTGGAAAGGAAGAAGGATCAGTAGTTGGAAAATATAGCCTTGGTGATACAAACAACACTGGAGATTGCATGATAGAATTTTGCAAGCCCAACAGGTTCTTCATTGCAAATACCTTTTTTCTTCCAGTGGACCACACTGGATGGAATACATGGGGATCAAATCATTTCCAAATCTGTGGGAAAAGATGATGGACAAGACCAATGTCATCTATCAGAACAAGGCCAGGGACTGATAGCAGAATAGTGTCCTTACATAATATTAAATTGCATAATAGTAAGTGTGAGTTGAGGTTTATCAAAAAATAATGTCACTTGTTTATTAATAAGGTTAACTGAACCAGTTGCCATCAAGTCAGTCCTGATTCATGGCAACTCCATGAGAACCACAGTAGAACTGTGATCCGTGCCGTTTGCAATGGCAGAGTTTTCAGAAGTTCACTGCCAGGTCTTTCTCTTGAGTTGCCTCTGGGTGGAATAAAGTGCCAACATGTTGGTTAACAGCTGAGTGCTGTTTTTACACCACCCAGGATTCCTATTAATAAGATTTGATTTGGCAAACTAAGATCTATTTATGAGGATGCCACGTTAGACTTTGCTTGGCTTCTCATTTTATTTGTTTGTTTTTACTCCTTTACATTTCTACAGGAATTAATTGTTTGTAATCTAAGGTTGTTGTTGTTGTTAAGTGCCATAGAGTTAATTCCGGTTTTTCAAAGAGCAACTGGTGGGTTTGAACCACCTACCTTGAGGTTCAAACTGATCTGTGATTCTGTGCATTATCCTGCAGAGCCACACAAGGACCCCTTATTGTTGTTTTGTTAAGTTCTGTCAAGTCAATTCCGACCTATACCAACCCTATATAGGGTTTCCAAGGAGCAGCTGGTGAGCTTGAACCACTGAACTTGCAGTTCAAATGACTTTGCCGTCTGACATATTAACCCACAGCACCATACCAGGACTCCCCAGGACCCTGGGTGCTATTAAATCCATTCCAATTCATAGCAACCCAATAGGAAGAACTGC
>NW_006408546.1:13905098-13929179 GCF_000296735.1 Chrysochloris asiatica | reverse complement strand
CCTGTAAACTTTCACTCAATCCAAAATAAAAACATTTAATTAAAAAAAAAAAAAGTATGTGGGCTGCTAACTGCAAAGTCAGCAGTTCTAATCTACCAGCCATTCTACAGGACAAAGATGAGGATTTCTGCTCCAACAAAGTCTCAGAAACCCTATACAGGGTCACTATGAGTCAGAACCAACTCAGTAGCACACAACCACCACCAACAATCTTTACAGAGCGTGTGTGTGTGTGTGTGTGTGTGTGTGTGTGTGTGTGTCAGAGGCTCAATAAGGAAAGTTCATCATTCCCATGCCTGGGCAGGTGCTGACAGGGTATGTGCAGGCAGGAATGTTGAGAAGCTGTGTCTCACAACAGAAGCTCTGATCTGGGCACCAGAGACCAGCCCACTCCCAGCTGAGTCAATAGGGAGTACCCTGATGCTAGATAGGGTTGAAGGACTGCTCTCCTCCTAATGCACTGTGTGTCTGGGCACCCACAGCCTCTCCCTCGGTCTAGTGTCCCCATCTGTGAAAGGCCTGGAATACACAAAATAACCTACAACACCTTGCTGTGTTCTAACTGTATGTGTACAGTGTCTAACAGGTTTCATAGACACTCTCATTGGCCCTCTTGCCTCATTTTCAGATTTTCTTCTTTATCAAGGAGCAGCTGAGAGGCTGTCTGGGGATCTCACTGCGTCCTCAGAAAAGCCCAAATCCCTGACTAGAGTTGGTTCTGAGAGAAAAGGGTCTTCCACGAGGCGTGTTGTTGTTGTTGTTGTTAGGTACCATCAAGTCAGTATCAATTCATGATGCCCCAATGCACATCAGAACGAAACACTACCCGGTCCTGTGCCACCCTCACAATTGTTGCTACACTTGAGTCCGGTGCTGCTGCCACTGTGCCAATCCATTTCATCGGGGGTGTTCATCTTTTTCCTTGACCTTGCACTTTGCCAAGCACGATGGCCTTTTCCAGGGACTGGTCCCTTCCTAATAATATGTCCAAAGTATGAGAGATGAAGTCTAGCCATCCTGGCTTCTAAGGAGCATTCTGGCTGTACTTCTTCCAACACAGACCGATTTGTTCTTTTGGCAGTCCAACATGCTTTTAATAGTATCCTCAAACATCACAACGCAAATGCATCAATTCTTCTACGGTCTTCCTTATTCACTGTCCAGCTTTCACGTACATATGAAATCATTGAAAACATCATGGGTTGGGTCAGGAACACCTTAGTCCTCAAACTGACATCTTTGCTCTTCAACACTTTGAAGAGGTCTTGTGGAGCAGATTTGCCTAATGCAATACATTGTTTGATTTCTTGACTGCTGCTTCCATGAGTGGTGATGGCTAATCCAAGCAAAACGAAGTCTTTGACAAGTTCAATCTTTTCTCCATTTATCTTGATGTTATTTATTGGTCCAGTGGTGAGGATTTTTGTTTTCTTTACATTTAGGTGCAACCTATATTGTAGGCTGTGGTCTTTGATCTTCATCAGTCCTCTTCGCTTTCAGCAAGCAAAGTTGTATCATCTGCATATCACAGTTTAATTAATTTTCCTCTAATCCTGATGCCAAGTTATTCATATAATCCAGCTTCTTGGATTATGTGCTCAGCATACAGATTGAATAAGTACGGTGAAAGAATACAACCCTGGTGCATACCTTTCCTCATTTTAAGCCATTCCATGAGTCATAGAAAGGCACAAGGATACCCCAGAAAGAGAGACCTGAGTGCATGGATGTTGTTGCTGTTAAGTGCCATCAAGTCAATTCTAACCCAAGGAGCAGCTGATGAGCTTGAACCACCGACCTGGCAGTTCAAACCGACTTTTCAGTTCAGCACATTAGCCCACAGTGCTACACCAGGACGTCTGAGTGCATGCATGGAGACTGAAAAAAGAACATGGTTCTGACAGCCAAGCGTCTGAAAGGAATGTGAATCCTCAGTCAAGGAGTAAGGAGTGAGGTTTCGTTTGGGGACTGTGGCTAGGTCTAGGCTACGCCTAGGACTTCATTTAGTGTTAGGGTTATATAGTTAGAACTAGGGTTAGTGTTAGATGTAAAGGTTGGGCTATAACTAGAAGTAAGAATTGGTCTAGGTTTTAGGGTTACAGTTAGTTTTGTTTTTATTTTCTTTGAAACCTACTTGATTTCCACTTAGCTTGGAAGCTCTGTAACAATATTATTCCCTCTTTGTATTTTATGGGTTTTTGTTGTTGTTGCAACTGTATCTCTGGTTCTCTATTGTCTATAGTTCCATAGTTCTGTTTTACTTTGAATACTTCTATTACTTGGTTGAGCTCTAGGTGATATAGTCATGTAAATTAGTCTCACCTTGTTGTCAACTGTTGCTGATTCTCTGCTAAAGAACTCCCTTTAGTAAGGCTAATCTGGTTTTTACAAAATCTTTCAATTTCTGTTCATCTGAAAATGACCTAATTTCACTGTCATATTTTATGGACAATTTTTCTATGTATATGATTCTTTGTTGGCAATTTTTTTCTTTCAGAGTTTTATATATGGCATTCCGTGGTCTTCTTAGGAGTCTTGATGTGGTTGTTGTTGTTAAGTGCTGTTGAGTCAATTCCAACCCATAGTGATCCTGTATAGGGTTTCCTAGGAACAGCTGATGAGCTTGAACCGCCAACCTTGCAGTTCAAATGGCTTTGCAGTCTGGCACATTAACCCACAGCACCACACCAGCACTCCTGATATGGTGCTGTGGGTTAATGTGCTGGACTGCAAAGTCTTGTTTGAACTGCAAGGTCAGTGGTTCAAGCTCACCAGCCACTCCTCAGAAACCCTATACAGGTCACTATGGGTCAGAACCAACTCAACAGCACACAACAACATTGTCTTTTTGCTGCCTGGTTTCTGCTGAGAAATCAGAGCTTAGTCTTACGAGTTTTCCTTTGTAGGTAACTTTTCGTGTTTCATGAACTGTTCTCAGGAGTCTTTCGTTGTCTTTGGGTTTTAAAAGTTTCATTATAATATGTCTTGGTGTTTTCTTTTGGGGTCTATCCTATTTGGAGTTCATTTAGCTTCTTAAATGGCTTTTCTTGTCTTTCATGATGTTAGGGAAGTTTTCTTCCAATAACTCTTGGGCAATATTCTCTATGGTTTTATTTGTTTCATCGTATTGTGGAATTTCAATCACACATAGTTTACTCCTCTTGATAGTGTCCCACATAAATTTTAGATTTTCTTGGGACTTTTTTGGTTCTATTTTCTTCTGATTTTTCCTCTAGCAGATGAATCTTGAGAGATTTTTCTTCAAGCTCAGTAATTCAGCCTTCCATTGATGCAATTCTATTCCTTAGCCCTTTCAGTGTGTTATCTATTTCTGAAGTTAGTGTTAATATTTTGGCTTTCTAATTGCTGTGTTGGTATAGTTTCTTTTTTTTTTTCCAGTTTCCTGAATTCTCTGTAGTTTTTTCTTGATTTCATCAGCAGTTTTCTTAATCATTTTCAATCCATTGAAGGAGCATCAACTGAATAAAATGATTATGGTACCAGTAGAAGAATCCATGCTGTCAGGGACAAGCATCCACTGCTCCAGTACCAGCCTTTGGCAGGAATGCCCGGCAGCAGTGACCATAGTTCTGTGCCCAGGTGCAAAGAATCTGTGAACCTGGAGCATCCTGGGGTGGGTGGAGGATATTCTTACTGCCATGTTAGTAAGACAGTCAATGAAAAGGCGGAAGGTCCGTACTAAGATGGATTGACACAGTGACAGGAAGGAACAATGGGCTCAACTATGGCAATAATTATAAGGATAGTGCAGGATCGGGCACGGTTTCGTTTATTGTGCATAGGACTGATGTGAGTTAGAACCAAGTAGTAAGCAATTTACAACAACAATAAGAGCCTGTGGAAACTCTCAGGAGGAAGTGAAAATAGTGAAGCAAGGGACTAGACTTGGTGTTTTCAAGCTGGTGATATGGTTAAAACTTAAATCAGAATTTCAACACAAAAAAAGACAATACCCCAGTCTAGGTAGCATGGTCAGTAGAATAGGCTTGGCACAACCCAGAACAAGAGAAAAAAAGACTTAAGTATTGGAAATCCTGCCCAAGAGGTCTGCCAGCTGCCAAGGGACCTCACACCAGCCCACCTCCCCTTAGAGGTCACCTGTGGAGGTTCCTCTTCAAAGATATCATTCCAGAGAATCAGCCCAGTCCTTTTCCAGGAATCCTTTTGACATCTTCATATAGTCTGGACTGAAAGATCTATTGAATGAGTTTTAAAGGTCTAGACTGGGTACGCCCTGCTGATTTAATCAAGGTTCTGGAGTCCAGAGTAGACAATCCATGTGGTGGCCCTTAAAGATGGTGGTGCACTCTGTGTCCATCAACATGACAAGAGGACAGATGTTTCTGTCCTCTCATCACCTCGGGAAAGAGGCCGCATCTATTACTGCAGACAGTAAGTGGAGAGTGAGTACCACCCATGGCTGCCCTCCATCTCCACAGTCCTCCTCATCCCACCTCACCCCACCTCACCCCACCCCATCGACACTGTGCAGCGCGGGACCTCTCAATTAACACAGGACTTCACATCCACAGCCCGACAGCGAGTATCCTGTGGCCTACATTACCTCTCCATAATAATCTCATACATCAAACTAGGAGAGACCACGGTTCTGCCTATGAGCGACTGTGTTAGACGTTGAATATCATTACCAGAAACCCCTCGCTTCCCTCCGTTTCTATGCAAACTCCTGAGTTCCCTGGAGTCCTTCCCGCAGAAAGTGCCCCGCACCACGGACATTTGTTATATTTCGCGAGAGGACGCTAGGGCTCCTGTGGGACTCGACCAAATTAACACGTCCCGGAGTTGGTCTACATTAACCTACATTGACACCTAGTGGCGTTTTAGAGAACTACAGCTGCTTCCTCCGAGGCCATGTTGCGTTGAGAAGCCCAGCAACAGCACGAATGCAAATATCCAGAAATGCAATACAATGGGAAGTATATTTTCACTTTTCTCTAGCTCTTTGGTGATATATAAACCGACACTTTGTGTTTAAATATCCTATCTTGGCAAGGAGAGGGAAAATTTGAAGGCATAACTCTTATCCCATTACAAAAGAATGTCTGATAATGGAAAAAAGGAAATAGAAGAATAAAATCAAAGGCATAAGTGGAATCTAATTTTAAAGCGCATATACCCTCTGAACTCAGCAATTAGTTTTAGAACTCCATCTTATTTTCCTCATACACAGAGATAGTCATTTGTTATTTGAAATAGCAACAAATGGAGACAATACAGCAATGGTCAGTTGATTATCTACAAGGGTGTTAAATCCTACCCATGAGGGGGAAAATCATCTGTATAACTCTGAAAGCACTGCTAGGACAATTGGGTCACCACATACAAAGGAATGAAGTTGCAAGCATCCCTCACACCACATACAAAAACAAACTCAAAATGAATCAACCACCTAAATGTGAGAACTCAACCATAAAACTCTTAGAACAAAACCCAGGAGTAATAGATTTACATTTTGACAATGAATTCTTAAATGTGACACCAAAATCACAGGCAACAAAATACAAATTAGCTAAGTTGGACTTCATCAAAATTTTATATTTTGAAAGGACTTTGGTGGTGGTGGTCTACGTTGGAGTCGGTTCAGTCCCATAGGGACCCTGTATGGGGTTTCGGAGGCTGTAAATTTTTATGGGAACAGAAAGCCTCAACTTTCTCCCATGGAACTACTGGTAGTTTTGAGCTGCTGACTTTGAAGTTAGTAGGCAGACTCGTAACCATTACATTATCAGAGCTCCTTCTAAAGGACTTTATCAGCATAGTAAAGAGAGTCTACAAAATGGGAGAATATATTTAGGAATCATATATCTGATCAGGACTTGGGCTTCATACCCAAAGTATATAAAGAACTCCTACAATTCAACAAAATTGTGTTGTTGTGTTCAACAACACAAACACCCAATTGTAAAATGGGCAAAAGAAGGAGAATAATTTAAGGCCTGGCTAGACTCTCAAAATAGATAGTTTTACCAAAAAATACATACAACTGCCCAATAAACACATGAAAAGATGTTCAGTGTTATTAAGTAAATTTCAAAACAAAGCCACAATGAGATATCACTTTACCTGCAGTAAGGTAGCTATTATTAGAAAAACGGAAAAGAAAAAGTATTGGGGAGAATGGAGAGAAACTGAAACCCTCGTCAATTGCTGGTGGGATTGTAAAATGATGGAGCCACTATGGAAAAAAGTATGGTGGTGGTTCCTCAAAAAGGTAAACATACAATTATTATATTGTTGTTGTTGTTAAATGCCATCAAGTCAGTTCCAACTCATAGTGACCCTGTATAGGGTTTCTGAGGCTGTAAATCTTTGCAGGAACAGAAAGCCTCATCTCCTCACACAGAAGAGTTGGAACCTTGTGGCTCGCAGTCTGGTGCTTATCCCAAAGAGCCACTGTACTCTCTGTACTATATGGCTCATTAACTCCAATTTTATTGTTGTTAAGTACTGTGGAGTCGGTTCTGGCTCATAGTGACCCTGCACAGGGTTTCTGAGGCTGTAAATCTTTATCGGAGCAGAACGCCTCATCTTTCTTCCACAGAACCACTGGTAGTTTCAAACTACTGACCTTGAGGTTAGCAGCCTGAATCATAACCACTACGCTATTAGAGCTCCCTAACTCCAATCTTAGGTATATACAAAAAAGAAAAAAAAAGCAGGGACTCAAACAGAAACTTGTATAATGATATTGAGTGCAAAAGTATTCCCAATAGCCAATGGTAGAAACAAGCCAAGTATTTATCAACAGATGAATGCACAAAATGCAGTATATCCATACAATAGAATATAATACTGGCCACATAAAAGACATTAAGTTCTGATACATACCACGACATGAAGGAACCTTGAAAACATTATGCTGAGTGAAATATAAGACACAAAAGGACAAATATTGGATGCTCTCACTTACATGAAATTTCTAAACTAGGTAAATGTATAAAGATGAAAGTTTTGTCAGTGAGTAGGTGAATGAAAGGGGGAATGGGGAAGATTGCTTAAGGAGTACTGAAAAAATCTGGAAATAGATAGTGGTGCCAGCTATACAATATAATGTTACTGAATTGTACACATAAAATGGTTAAAATGAAAAATGATTGTATATATTTCACCACAATAATTAAAAAAAAAAAAAAAACTAGAACAGCCTGAAATGGCCATATATAAAAGAATACAAACTTTCAAGCAGTATAGATTAGATGTACATGATAAAACTTTTGTATTGTTCCATAATTCAATTTTAACTTCAAGTCTCTATTCCTCTTAGTAGCAGAAAATTATAATCATTGTTACTTCTGGGTAAAATCAGGTATTCTGTGTTTCAACTCAATTCAAACGTGTTCCCTTATATTAGTCTCGCTCATACGATCCAAGAGTAAATAGATAAAGGTTTACAAAACAGACTAAATGCTTTAGAGAAAGGAAGATCGCTTAAGGGAAATAAGACTCAATAAATCCAGATTACACGCCCAGCTAAGGTTATTCACGGTATAAGTAGATTTGTGTTATCTTTCAGTAATCCAGAACTTGATTGGAACTTAATTCAACAGCATTTTAGGAGGTTGTGGAATAATATCCACTTGTCTGTGGATATTCATCATCTACATGCTCAAATTTCTGATATAAGTAATTCTCAAAGTGAGCATTGAGTGGCTACTCATTTGCTACCCCTGCTAGAGATTAAGATCCCCTAAGAACTTGATTGAACCTCAGCATAGTGATCCTGCTTGGTCACCTTAGAGCAGGTAGTGGGCTGGCAACGTCTTGCATATGGGGTCCCCAGCCAATCTCCTCCCTCCCTGCCTTCCTCGGATGGCGGCTGTTTATAATGGACGTGTGGCCAGAGATGGGTAAGGATCACGTGGAACCTCGGCAACCTAAGACAGAGCCATTGCCATGCTGCAATGAGTTTCCATGACGGGTTGTTGTTGTTGTTGTTAAATGTCATCCAGTCAATTCCAAAAGCCTCATCTTTCTCCCGGTAAGACTGAGGAATTCGCACTGACTGCCTAAGACAGGCAGCGTCCCTTAAACAAAAAATAAGTAACAGGAATCTGATGCAGACCGTGCAGACCCGGTCAGGAGGTCAAGACCCTGTGGGCCCAAGCGTTGTTGACCGTCCAAACCATAGGATCTGAGGATCAGACTTTAGTCACCTAGTAGACATAGCAAACTGTCTCTCATCTGATTATTCAATAATGCTTGTTAGTAATCTCATACATGAGCCCTAGATATCCACAGACAAATGTCAAAACCTTCCCTAAAAGCTGAGACTGTAAATTCCAAAAAGGCAAGTTCCCCCCGCCAAAAAAAAAAAAAGCTAAAGAGGATAGAGAGAAACACTGTTAACTGATGATATATGGAGGGGATAATAATCAATGTAATGAAACAAGCTATATGAATGGTTGAATGTGAAGCTGATGATGTGCCCTGTAAACTTTCACTCAATCCAAAATAAAAACATTTAATAAAAAAAAAATTTTTTTTAAGTGTTCCCTTGCTTCCTTAGCCTTCTAGGTTTAGGGGCTTACCTCATATCACAGTTCCAGGGGGAGATGTCTGCTCACCAGGCCTCAAAATGGAAGCTTGTCACCGATTTCTCTGCTCCTGAGTACCCCAACCTTTGTCTGAGAGTTCTATGACAGTCACACACATATACTAACCCCCAGAGGAAGATGCTGGGGTCCTCTCTTCTTGCAGACTAATTTTGTTTTAGTTCCTCTCTGTCTCCTTTCTTCTCCTGTTCAACTTTATCTTATCTGGGACTGGGAAGAAAGGGAAAAAATTGACATTACATAATTTGCTCAATCTTTTCTATTTCATTTACATTTTGGGGTTTTAGCATAAAATCCAAGAAAAGAATGCATTTCTTCTCTGATTCCACTATGACAACTTCCCTTAAGCAATAGCTATTTCCCATCTACCTTCCCAAATGGGAGATGGAAGAAGAATCCAAGTCAAAGGGGGAACATGGAATGGGGGACCCACATTTTTTTATCCCATATCAGAGAAAGAGAAAATTATGGAAGGAAATACATCAAATATTAACAAACTCACTCCTAGTGTATAGGAGGAAAGGAATGAATAGAGACTATTCTAGCCTTCCATATTGCTCAATTTAAAAAAATAATAAACATGTGTTTTATTCAGAAATACATTCAATGAGTCCAAAGGTTAAAACTCTAGCCAAGTCTCAATTTATTTTCCCTTCTCTTGTGTATATTCTTTGAAAATGCTGCCCTTGACAGCCACACAACAAAAGAGCAGTTAGAATGTGCCACAGAAGATGAGACAGAGCTGCTTTCACACTCCTCACCAACCCGACCCCAGGCTTATCTCTCAAAAAACAATAACAACAACAAAATAGAAATATTGCCATAACTCATCTTGACCCGTTGATGAGAAAGAGAAGAGGAAGGGCCGGTTAGTCTGAAGTGTGGTGAGACCTCAGGACTTCTGAGCCCATGGACAAGGATATAGTCACAGAAAGCTAGAGCTGAGCGTGAAGCATCCAGCTGATATGAAGTGAGGGGAGATGCACTTAGTAGCAGATAGTACCCATTTGACATAGCTTTGATGGCTTGATAATCAGAACTTGACTAGAGGAAGATAAAAAAATTAATTTTTTTTTTTGATAAAGGAAACCAGTGTAAATTGCTACATTTTTATTAAGTTGACCTATACTTATGGATGTAGTAGCTCAAAATACCAACTGAGAGGAAAGGAGTCTTCACATCAACTATCAATTCTATCCCCTCTGTATACAGGGTAGATAGGGATGGCCAACTTAGACATTAGCTACCTAAAATGAAAGGAGCTCTGGTAGTATAGTGGTTACAAATCGGGCTGCTAATCTCATGGTCAGCAGTTCGAAACTACCAGCTGTTCCATGGGAGAAAGATGAGGCTTTCTGCTCCTATAAAGATTTACAGCCTCGGAAACCCTGTACAGGGTCGCTATGAGTCGGAACCAACTCCATGGCACATAATAACAACAACAACACTTAAAATGAGGGGGTGATAAAAGCACGAAGTGACTGGCTTACAAGTTTTCAAGAGGGAGTTTAGTTTAAGAGTATGCAGGGGAAGGTAGAGTCCTCACTATAGTTTTAATATTATATAGACAGGTCTGATGAAAAGAGATGGGGATAAGATTCTTATGATTCAATAGTGAGTAATTGTTATCATGATTAATTGTGACTGTCATAACTGTAAAGGTAGTTTAGTAACATAAAGGGAGCAGCAGTTAATCTTATAATCCAGGAACAGAGGACCCTAGGACCAAGGGAGAAGAGCACAAGCAGCGACAACAGAGATGGAGGCAGAGATGAGGCTATGGATACAGCGAGCAGCTAAGAACTCTAGACTCATGGAAAGAGAGGTACTGGGTGCTGGCAGCCAGGAGGCAGGCTTGCATAATGTGCCCTTTAGTTCTTTAAATTATTATATATTTCTGAGTTTTTTTATGTCCATCCCCCTGCCCAGAAAAGAAACAACAACAAAAAAAGGGAATGGAAGCAAATACTGTTCAATGATGATGCATGGAGGAGATTGTAATCATCACAATGAAATAATGGTGTAAAGCTGATGTTCTTCCATGTAAACTGTCACTCATTTCACACAAAAAACTTAAAATAATTTTTTTTTTAATTGCCATAGAGTCAATTCCAACTCACAGTGATCAATAGGACAGAGTAGAACTGGTTCCCATAGGGCTTTCAAGACAGCAACCTGCATAACCAGACTGTCTCATCTTCCTCTAGTGGGGCAACTGGTGATAAGATCTAGTATAATGGAATCACCTCCACGATAAGATCTGTTATGAACAGCCAATCAATTTAAAAGGAGTTTTCTTGGGGGTGTTACCTGATTCCAATACATATGAACTTGCTGGCAAATCTCTCCTGTTTTTTTCTGGATCTGGACCCTGCAGCTAGCCCATCATCTTCTGACCTCCAATTCTTTATACTTCAACCAGAGGCCTGCTGTAATGCTTGCCAATCAGAGGAGTCATTGGACTCTGCAGGTTGTGAATAAGCAGCCTGCCATATTACCCACAAACTTGGATTCATTTATCTCCACAATCAGCAGACTGTCATTTGATCTGCCAATCTTGGCTCAATCGACTCTTGCAGCTACATGAGACATGAGAAGCCTCCAGCCTGATATCTAAGCCATGGACTTGGAACTTTCCAAGATCTACAACTGTGTGAACCGTTTCCTTAAAATTATGTGTGTGTGTTGTTGTTGTTGTTGTTAAATGTCATCCAGTCAATTCCAACCCATAGTGGCCACATCCTTGTCTGAATCTGAGTTGAACCTCTGGCAATTCCCTTTCAGTGTACTGTTGCTGCCATTTTTTAATTATCTTGAAAAAAATTTTACTTGCATATGATATTAATGATATAGCCTGACAATTTCCACATTCCTTTGGGTCACCTCTCTTTGGAATGGGCACAAATATGGACATAGATCTCTTCCAATCAATTGGCCAGGTAGTTTTCTTCTTAATTTCTTAATATCTCATTTTATATAGACAGTGTCTAAGTTGCCCATCCCTATCTACCCGTGTACAGAGGGGATAGCATTGATACTTGATATGAAGACTCCTTCCCTCTCTTTTGGAATCTAGAGTTACTACCTCCATGAGTATAGGTCAAGTTCATCAAATTGTAGCAATTTACCCTCGTTTCCTTTATCAAAAATTGTTTTGTTCTTTTTTTTTAATCTTCCTCTAGTCGAGTTCTTCATTCATCATTCATCAATGAAGACAACTTAGACATTGTCTACCTAAAATGAGGGGGCAATAAAGGCACAAAGAGATTAGCTTACAAGGTTTCAAGGGGGATTTAGTTTAATAGTGTATGGGGAGTGGGGAAAGAGCCCCACTGAATAGTTTTCATCTTGTCTAGATGGGTCTGGTTAAAAGAGATGGACATGGCATCAGGATTGGAGGAAGACTCATTAACAACCTGCGATATGCAGCTGATACAACCTTGCTTGCTGAAAGTGAAGAGGACTTAAAACATTTACTGATGAAGATAAAAGAGCACAGCCTTCAGTATGGATTACATCTCAGTGTCAAGAAAACAAAAATCCTCACCACTGGACCAATAAAACAACATTCTTATCAATGGAGAAAAGATTAAAGTTGTCAAGGACTTCATTCTTCTTGAATTAACTATCAACACTCACAGAAGCAGTTGTCAAGAAATCAAATGACGTATTGCATTAGGCAAATCTTCTGCACAAGACCTTTTTAAATTGTTGAAGAGCAAAGATGTCAGCTTGAGGACTAAGGTGCACCTGACCCAAGCCATGGTATTTTCAATAACTCCATATGCATGTGAAAACTGGACAGTGAATAAGGAAGACCATAGAAGAACTGATGGTTTTGAATTATGCTGTTGGAAGAGAATATTGAAAGTGCCATGGGCTTCCAAAAGAACCAATAGATCCATTTTGAAGACATGCAGCCAGTGTGCTCCTTAGAGGCCAGGATGGCCAAATTTCGTTGTTCATACTTCAGACATATTGTCAGGAGGGACCAGTCACTGGAGAAGGATATCATGTTCAGTAAGGTGGAGGGACAGAGAAAAAGAGGATGACCCCCAACGAGAGGGATTGGCCAAGTGGCAGCATTGATGGACTCAAGCATGGCAACAGTAGTGAGGTTGACCCAGGATCAAGTAGTTTTTTGTTCTGCTGTGCATAATGTCGCTATGGGTTGATACCGACTCAATGGCACCTAACAACAACAACAAGTCGAGTTCTGATCATCAATCCATTGAGGCTTGGTCAAATGGGTACTATCTGCAACTCTGGGTGTTCTTGCTTTCTTCTCTTCTTAATGATCTTTTGCTTTCTTCCTGTATAATGTCACCCCACAACTTCAAGCCTTTGGTCATTAATGGTTATATGTGGGAGGATTTCATGTGGTTTCTTTGAGGGCATCTAAAACTGAGGTGCTTAGCATGATTGAAATGTAGGTCTGAATCAAAGCTTCATTTTTTGAATTGAGCTTTTTTTTTTGCTGTTGTTGTTAGGTGTTGTTGATTCGATTCCAATTCATAGCAATCCTACATACAACAGAATGAGGCACTGCCAGGTCCTATGCCATCCTCACTATTGTTGTTATGTTTGAGCCCATTGCTGTGCAATGTCAATCAATTTCTTTGAGGGTCTTCTTCTTTTTGGCTGACCCTCTGCCTTACCAAGCATGATGTGCTTTCCAGGAACATGTCCAAAGTAGATGAGATTAAATCTTACCATCCTTACTTCTAAGTTTGCCCTAAACCCTGTTTTCTGCCTTCCTACGAAAGGAGCCTATTTTTTATAGCCTTTCAACATATAACTTCTTGTAAAACTTTAACCACCCTTAGCAAACAATGTAGAAGGCAAGGATGTGGGTTATGGAGACATATTTGTCAGAAAGTGTTTACCAGGATGATCTTGGGAGAATGCTTGCACAGCATGCCCCAGGAAGAATGTATATGTCAATATTTCAGAAAATCACTTGCTAGTTTAATTCCAGGAAATCTGTTAGAAAATAGATATTTCTTTTTCTGTCTGAATAATATTCCATTGTATTATTCAGACGGAAAAAGAAATGAAGTTCTGATATATGCTACAACATGGATGAACCTTGAAAACATTATACTGAGTGAAATAATCCAGACACAAAAGGACAAATGTCATATGAATCTCACTTATATGAAATATCTATAATAGATTAAAACATACAGGCAAAAAATTATTTAGTGGTTACCAGAGAGTCTGAATTTCTGTTTGAGGTGATTAAAAAACTTTTGGAAATGGATAGTGGTATTGAGTGCACAGCATGGTGAATGTAATTAACATCAATCAATTGTACATCTACAAATGGTTAAAATGACCAATTCCTGTTTTGTATATTTTACAATGAAACAGATTTTTTTAAAGCAACACATTTCAGACTTTTACCATGTATAGCTTCACTGTTTTCCAGAAGGGTACCTTTCTATGTAGATAAAACCTAAGATCTTCAAATGTCTTTCTTTTGTTTTTTTTTAATCTGAAAGTGTCTTTATTTCATCTTCATTTTTTTCTGCATTTTTTTTATTATGGTTCAAGTCAAAGTTTACAGAACAAATTGGTTTTGCACTCAATAATTTGTACATATTTTGATTAGTGAATGAATGATTGCAATCCCCACAATGTAACACCACTCTTTCCACTTCCTCCCCATGTTTACTGTTTCCATTGGTCATTTCCTGTCCCTTCCTGCCTTTTGAGTTTTATGCCTAGGCAAATGCTGCCCTTTCTGATCTTGTTTGGGTGATTGTTCTAAGGGGTGTGTAACTTCCTGGGATTATTATTTACTTTATAGGCCTGTCTATTGTTTGGCTAAAAGTTAAGCCACAGAGGTAAGTTCCATTTCAGGCCTGAAAAGTGTCTAACGGCCATAGTTTCAGGGGGTCTCCCTGTCTCTATCAGACCCGTATGCATGGTCTTTTTTGTTATTTTGAGTGTTTTTCTGCATTTTTCTCTATTCCACCCAGCACCTCCTATTGTGATCCCTATCAGAGTGGTTGGCAGCGATAGCCAGGCACCATCTAGTTCTGGTTTCAGGCTGTGGAAGCTGGGGTTCACATGGTCCTTTGAACTAATTATTTCCATGCATCATCTATTTTCTCCACTCTCTTTCCCTCTGGACAAAGAGAGATCAATAGTTGCAACTTAGGTAGCTGGCTACTTGGAAGCTTTCAAGACCCCAGTGGATGCTCACCAAAGTTGCATGTAAAAGATTGTCTTTGTAGACTATGTTGTACCAATTGACCTTAATGTCCCCTGAGTCTATGGTCCTTAGTTTCTAGTCCCAGTGACACATTTCTTCAAGATGTTTGCTTATGGCTAGGAAATTTGCATAACTTTGACAACAGTAAATTTACATAAATTTCATAAATGTGCAGCATATATAGATATATATTTAGAAATGTAGCCTCTGTAAACCCTATATATATTCATGGATGTAGAGCCATTTGCCTTCCCACTCCTGTTCAGTTTGTGTGTCTATGTATCCTCTCATAGGTTACTGTTATTGCTGTTCATGTATGGAATCGTGTTACCCTTGTTGTCTCTAGCTCTTATGCTCCTCTCAGGATCTTCCTGTGCCTTGTTGGGGTTTTTTGTGTGTGTTGACCTCCCCCTATTGTGTATTGCTTCCCATCTCCCTTATTTTATATTGTCTTTTCTTTCAGAACCTGGAGGACATTATGCTGAATGTCATTTTTAATTCAACAAATTCAGAATGTGTTGTAAACTAATGGGCTCTTTTTGTTAGTGGAGAATTTCTTTTATATGAAAGAGATTGCCTCATAAATTAAAGCAGAGATGCTTATGTCCTCAACCTTTCCTGGCCTGACAACCTCTCACTAAGGGAGGCAGGGAAGGCTATGTCCTGCTTTTCTTAGTCTTCCCACACGTAACATCTTCCCATCTCTAACAAGGACTTTTTCAAGGTTCTTGAGGACAGGAGCGTCTCAGAAGCCAACAAGGGAAAGCTTGGCCAGTCCCCACCCTCCTCGATGCTCAGCGAAGCAAAGCTCTCTGGGCAGTGGGAGCAGCATAATGGGGAACTGCACAGTTGTATTCATCATGACTTGGGTGCTACTTTCACCAAGCCTGTGGCCTCTTTGTTTGTTGTTCCTTCGCCTTCTTCCTTTCCTTCCCTTGTTCTTATGCTTTCTAGCTCTACTTTAGGTTTTTTTTCCTTCTTCTTTTCTTGTTTCTCTTTCCCCATACTTCTCTTTTCTTTCCTTTTTTTTTGCTCTTGATACCACTCTGTTCTCTTTCTCTTTTCTTCATCTCTCTCCCAAATTGTGCTTAGTGCTTTTACTGTCTCTCTTTTTTTCTCTCTCTTATTTTTTTTCCTTTTCCTCTTTTGTCTTTTTGGTTATTGTACCTTTTTTTCCAGAGTCCTCTTGCGGCACTGTGGGTTAATGCTCCAGACTGAAAAGCCATTAAAATAACTCCAACAAGTGACCAAGATACAAAGCCAGATAATGTTTTTGAGGAAGAAAAGCCATTGGAGCTACCTGAAAAATAATTAAAATGTTTACATATTTTTGATGGATTGACAGAAAGTTTAAGGAAAAGCAAGGAAAATTTCAGTAAAACACAACAGTAAGAAACTAACAAAATAGATAAAATGTTGAAAACAATACAAACCTTGAACATAAAATTGCAAATGATTAATACTAAGACTTCAGAAATGGATATTCATTGGAGGGGCAAAGGAGTTGATTTGAACTAATGGAAGACCTAATTAGAGAGCTTGATGAGAAATCTCTCAATACTAGTAAGCTAGAAGAATAACCAGGGGAAAAAAAAGGAAAAACATCTGAATAAATCCTAAACTTTATCTGGAACACCATGAAGAGGAATAACTTATAGGTGATCAGAATGCCAGAACAGGAAGAAATGAATAAAAGCACAGAAAAAAAAAAAAATTGTTAAAGAGATGTTGGAAGAAAACTTTACTAAAATGATGAAAAACAAGAAAATAAGCATTCAAAAAGCTAAACAGACTACATCCCAAAAGAAAATCACCAAGACATAATCAAATTCTCCAAATCAAAGACACAGAAAAATTCCTAAGAGCAGCTCAGGAAAAATGAAAAGCTACCTACACGCCAAACCAGTAAGACTAAGCTCTGATTTCTCAGTAAATGCCATGTAGGCAAGAATACAATAGGAAAATATATACAAAAATACAAAACTCTGAAAGAAAAAAATTGCCAAACAAAAATCATATACCCAGTTAAACTGTATACGATGGTAAAATTAGAACATTTACAGATAAACAGAAATTAAAAGAATTTGTAATGACCAGACCAACTTTACAAAAAATGCTAAATGGTGTTCTTTGGACTGAGAACTAACAACAGTAGATAACAATCTGAGATTAACATACATGGTATCACCACCCAGAGTTCAATCCAGATATAGACATGTCCAAAGTAAAATAAGTTTGTTGTTATCATTGTTAAGTGTCGTCAAGTTGTTTATGATTCAGAGAAACCCTGTATAGGGTTTCCAAGAAGCAGCTGGTGGATTTGAACCACCAACCTTGAAGTTAGCAGTCAAGTGCTTATCCTACAGTGCCACACCAGGACTCTTTATAAGACTGAAAATAAGGAATGGGATATACCAATTTATAGTGAAGACAACTACAAAGCAAAAGAGAACTGGTGTAGTATTGTAGTACTGTGTAGTACTGGTGTTGAACTGCTAGCCACAAGGTTGGCAGTTTATACCTGCCAGTCACTCTTGGAAACCCTATACAAGGTCACTATGGGTATTAACCAATTTGACAGCATACAACAGAAAAAAGAGGGACAAGTGTATTTATAGAACTTCCAAATGGTGAGAAAAGTGGGGAGGAAATTAATAAACTGCAGGGTAACATCAAAGAAAATTAATATACCTTCACATAAAAAAAAAAGTGGAAAACAATAAAGATTTATCAAACACTAAAACAACAGCAATGAAGAAAATGCACAAACAAAATGAACTGAGCCCAGAAATTTTTGCAAAACAACGAAACCAGCAGCACCTTAAAAAACACACACACAGCAAAATTACAGTAATCAATTCATACCTATCGATAGCTACACTGAATGTCTATTGATTAAGTGCACCAGTCAAGAGACAAAGAGTAGTAGAATGGCTAAGAAAACAGGATTCTTCAGTGTGTTGTCTACAAGAGTCACACCAATAGACTAAAAATCAGATGATAGAAAAAATATATCAAGTTAACAGCAATGAAAAATGAGCATCAGTGTCAATATTCATTGCGGATGAAGTAGACTTTAAGGCAAAAACCAGTACGAAAGACAAAGAAGGGCTTTATCTCATGATTAAAGGATCAATTGAGCAAGAGAATAAAATCATAATAAATATCTATGCCCCAATGAAAAAGCCTCAAAATACATAAATGAAACACTAATGGAATTGAAAAAAGAGACAATTCTACAATAATAGATTTTAATACACCATTTTCGATGAAGGACAGAATAACTAGAAAGAAACCCAACAACGACACAGAAAAACTAAACAATACAATCAATCAACTTGACCTCATAGACATATACAAAGCACTCAATCCAACAATAGCTCAATATACATTATTTTCCAGCACACCTGGAACATTCTCCAGAAGAGACCATATGTTAGGCCACAAAGCAAGTCTCAATAAATTTTAAAACATAGAAATACTACAAAGTATCTTCGCAGATCACAATGCTGTAGCATTAGAATTCAGCAATAGGAAGATCAAGGCAGAAAAAAAAAAAAAATCAAATACATGGAAATTGAATTACACCTTTGAATCAAATGAGAATGAAAATACAGCATGCCAAAATCTATGGGACACACCAAAGCAGTGCTCAGAGGGCAAATTATAGCAATAAACTCACACATCCAAAAAGAAGAAAAACAATAGATATGTGCACACTCATGTTCATCACAACAATATTCACGATGGCAAAAAGATGGAGACAGCCTAGGTGCCCATCAATGGAAGAATGGATAAATAAACTTTGGTCCATACACACAATGGAATAATGATAAAGCTGAGAAATAACTCGTAATATGGATGAACATGAAGGATATTATGCTGGATGAAATTAGTCAATCACAAAAGGACAAATATTGTATGAGACCACTATTTTAAAAACTCAAGAAAAGGTTTTCATGCTAAAGAAAACAGTTTTTGATGCTTACCAGAGATGGGAGGGAGACAAGAGTAATTCACCAGCTACAGGGTAAACTGGTGCTAACTTGGATGATGGGGAAGGCAAAAAAAAAAAAAAAAAAAAAAAAAAATTATATATATATGTACACATCATTTCATCTATGAACAGAAAGTATTAAAACTTTTTCATGTTTCCAGTGGTGTGGAAGTTGCCAAGACATAGATTTTGCTAATGAGAAAATGAATATACATTATCTCCCTTCAATTGAAAAAAGACATCAAGCAGGTTTGGCAAATGTGGGCTCCACTGCTGGCTTCCAGGGGAAAGGGGTTAAGTACATCTCCTGCTACCCTCCAGCCCTCACCTTCTCAGGTGGTCTGCAGAGATTCTAGAGGGAAAGAGGATAGAAGCAGAGCAAAGGGGCTGATGGAAGAAAGACAGGACCTAGAGACATTCTGACTAAGAACTGTTTCTTCCAGCCTAGGAAGACTATCTTTCTGAACCTGGCATTGACCCGACACCACCTGAACTTTAATGCTAGTAATAAAGTGCACTGTACAACTTAAAAAGGCATTTTACTAATATAATCTCAGGCAGTCTAACATCTGCCCAGCTGTTACAGATGTAATGTGATCCTCCCAAAGCACTGAATACGAGGATTATTAACCCATTTTGCAGGGAAGAAATCTGGGGCTCGAAGACATTCTGAAGTTCCAAGGCATACTCAAGTCCACACTGCCTCAGCCAAGAGATGTGGGGTTGCAGCAGGTTGCTCCCTGAAAGTGTGGCACTCACAGCAAGGAAAGGAGCCCAAGGCTGCTGGGGCCCCTTCTCCATCCTCAGGGATGTGACCCAAGGCATCTGGGAAAGTAGAGGACCAGGCTAGACTCTGTGAAAGAATCCCCAGAGCCCTCAGGACAGTGTGTTAGTAGAGAATCAGTGAAGAGGTCTGGGGGCCGGGGCCGATCCTCATGAGTGAGCAGAAGGAGCCCAGTGACTTCAATAACAGAGGTAACCCAGGTCAAAGCTGCAGCCCTATTGAGGGCTTTGCTCAGGTAACTGCAAATGCAAATCTAGGCCCAACTCCAAACAATACCTGAGGGCCCACTGCCCCCCTCCTGGCTATGATGACGGGGCTGCATACTAGTCAGTGCCTAAAAGAGTGAAGCCAAGCACCAGGGCTAATTAGGGAGGGAGAGACAGGTGGATAGGGAGGGGAAGACGTGTGGGCAGAAAGGGAGGCCAGGTGAGGCTGCAAACATGCGCTGGGAATAGAGACAGCACCAGTGAAGAGAAAGTGTTCACTAAATTCTAATTCCAGTAATAATTGTGGCGGTGCCTTAGGGATCAGGTCCCTAGAAATTCTGCCACTGAGTTCTTTCTAGGAAACCCTGCTGAGCTTTCCTCTATCTAGGAAACCCAGGGAGCATCTGCAAGTGGGAGCAGGAGCATTTTCCAATACTAACCACAAGGTGGAGCCAGACTCCCGTGGAAGTAATGGAGTCCTGTCGAGGTGGTCTCCGAAAACTGGGGAAGAGTTAGTTCAAAGGAATCAATCAAGTCATATTCAAAGGAGACTAATTGAGAGATCTGGGCCCACAGAAAGATAGTCTACCATAGGGATGAAAATAGAGCAAGCAGAAAATCAGAAAATTGCCTTTCTAAAATGCGGCAAGATTGGAAGTGGATTTGCCAGTGATGAGGCTATTGAAGGCGTTCAGGTGGGAGAAAGTAGGGGATTTGGGCCCACGAGGTGGTAGTGGTGAATAATACGTGAATTCCAGAGATATTGTGAGCCAAGTTCATGTCTAACTGAAGAACTGCAGAGCTTCAAATGCAGACTTCCCGTGCTCAAGACTGTGGCCCCTGGATACTATTGCCAGATAAAACATAAGACGCAAGTGCAATTTTAATTTCAGATCAACAACACAGAATGCTTTAATACAAGTATGAGTATATCCCATGCAATATTTGGGGCATGTTGTTGTTAGGTGCTGCCAAATTGGTTCTAACTCATAGCAACCCTACACAGGGTTTCCAAGGATCTGCTGATGTGTTTGAACCGATGAAACAACAAGAGACCATGAGTCCAGACCATCATCTGGAAGAACATCGAAAACTCTTCTAAAAAAGTAGGAACTTTACAGAGTGGCTTGAGTCAGGCAAGCTAGCACCAGTGGATTCATTCACACAAAACTTCTCTTGCTGAATAGTCCTCCAGCTACCCAGGAACAGCCATGAACTACAACAAAATTTATCAGCCCCTCCCCATCCAGTTCCCTCTTACATCTCATTTCCTTCCTAGCACTAAGTGCAATTTGTAGCTTTGTATTGATTTGAATAACAGTACAATTAATCTCTTCCTCCCCTGAGAGTCAACATATGCTCTGAGAGGACAAGAACTGTGTCCCTTTTGTTACTGGTGCCTAACCATGACACATGGTAAGCGTGAAACCAGTATTTGTTGGGTGAATGAATAAACAAGAGGCCACAGAATACTAAGCAGTTACACTGTCCTGGCCATTCTTGAGATGACTGGCAGGCTAGTAGAACTGGGGCCTTTTTTCAATTGGGATACCTGGGATTGAACCATTGGAGATATCAAAGGAACCCTATGAAGTGGAATTGTGTGAGGATAGCTGGAGGGACTAGAAAGACAGAATCCTAGGGCCACCCCAGGCGCCCAGGGCTCCCCACTCCCTTGGCAGGCAGCCACACTGGGAAAGGGCAGTAGAGAACAGTGATATGGCCCAAGCTGAGGCAACGGACACAACACTTTTAATATATCTCCATGTATTTCCCCTTCCCAGTAGCTGTTTTTCCCAATGGAACCCTCCCTGCACTATGTGTCCCATGGTGTATGTACATTAAGGAAATAGGAGGATCTGAGGGGTGGCTATTGTTATGACAGGAAGTGAAAGAGAAAGGAGAGTCACCCTTAATCTCTTTCCATAGTTTGGTAGATTTCAGTTAGATTTAGTTAGATTTGTTCCTAAGTTTGGATGTTTACTGCTATTGTAAATTGCATTGTGTTTTGTTATTTTTATTTCCACCTATGGTTGACGCTGTTTCAATGACCAGGACAACTAACCACAGGATACATCTATCAAAGCAGGGGGAGGGGTGGGAGGACCTCAGGTAAGCAACTGTGCCTAGGTGATTAGAAGAATTTCACAGAACCACATACTTTCTTGTGGAGAGTCAGCAAAAAAGAGGAAGTCCCTCAAGGAGATGGATTGGCAGCATCAATGGGCTCAAGCCCATTGTAACACAATTGTAACAACAATTGTGAGGCTGGTGCAGAATCAGGCAGTGTTTAATTCCATTGTGCATAGGGTTGCTATGAGTCAGAACCATCTGAACGACATCTAGTAACAACCAACAACCATAGTTTCTTGAGGCAGTTCTTTTTCCAGATTCTTTTCTAGAAAATGGGATGCTTGGCCAGATTAATGTGTTAATGTGAAATGGGAGCTTACACTTAATACTGAAAAGGAACTTGGAAGAGAAGTAAGAGTTTGAAAATAATTAACAATGCAACTTCAGGAAGAAACCAATAGAAAAGAATTAAAATAATTATACAGTAAAACCTATAGAAGCCAGAACTTGTGTAAGGCAAAACCAGTCAGAGAAGGAAAACTCAATTTTTTCCCCACAAGCAGAGTGATAGAAAACTGGTGAGACTGTACCCTAAGGCAAAAAAAAACCTTGCAAGATCCAGAAAAACAAAGCAGTCATTCAAGTACCAGCTCTCATAAGTTTCTTTGTATTAATTTCCTGAGTTTGTCCTACAAAACAGCCACAAACTTTATGACTTAAAACAATAGAAAATTATTCTCTCAAAGGCTAGAGCTTTGATATCTGAAATCAACATATAGGCAGGGTCATGCTCCTTCCAGTGGCTCTATGGAAGAATCTGTCCTCGAGGGCCTCTTCTAGCTTCTGGCAACTGCCAGCAACATTCCTTGGCTTGTGGCCAAATCACTCAAATCTCTGCCTCCTAGGCATATTGCCTCCTCTTCTGTGTCAACTCTCTTTCTGCCTCCCTCTTATATAGACATCTGCCATTGGATTTAGGCCTCACCTGGATATTGTTTTTGTTGTTGTTAGGTGCCATCGAGTCAGTACTGACTCATAGTGACCCTATGTATAACAGAATGAAACACTGCCTGGTCCTGGGCCAACCTCACAATTGTTGCCACACTTGAACCCATTGATGCTGCCACTTTCCCAATCCACCTCATTGAGGATCTTCCTCTTTTTCTCTGACCCTCCACCTTACCAAACATGAAATCCTTCTCCACTGACTGGTTCCTCCTGATAATATGTCTGAAGTATGAGAGACGAAGTTTGGCCATCCAGGCCTCCAAGGAGCACTCTGGCTGCACTTCTTCCAATACAGATCTGTTGGTTCTTTTGGTAGCCCATGGTACTTTCAATATTTTCCTCCAACACCATAACTCAAATACATCAATTCTTCTATGGTCTTCCTTATTCACTGTCCAACTTTTGCATGCAAATGAGGTTGTTGAAAATACCATGACTTGGGTCAGGTGCACCTTAGTCCTCAAGCTGACGACTTTGTTCTTCAACACTTTAAAAGGGTCTTGTGAAGCAGATTTGCCTAATGCAATACACCGTTTGATTTCTTAACTGCTGCTTCCATAAGTGTTAATGGTTGATCCAAGAATGACATACTTGACAACTTCAATCTTTTCTCTGCTGATAAGAATATTGTTTATTGGTCCAGCGGTGAGGATTTTTGTTTTCTTTACATTGAGATGCAATCCATATAGAAGGCTGTGCGCTCTTTGATCTTCATCAGTATTTTAAGTCCTCTTCACTTTCAGCAAGCAAGGTTGTATTATCTGCATTTCACAGTTGTTAATGAGTTTAGGCCTCATCTGGATAATACAGGATAATCTCATCTCAAAATTCTTAACTGGATCCTCTGCAAAGATCCTTTTTCCAAATAAGATAACAGTCACAGGTTCTAGGAGATAGACATATCATTTGAGCCTGCCATCCAACCTTCCTCAACCATCTTAGGCTATCTCATGATTATCTCATACAGTCCAAGTCCACAATCCTTTAAGACAGAGTTTATATAAGCTCTATATCATGATATGACTAAACATGACTGAGGCCCCACTGGGATTCGAACCCAGGATCTCCTGTTTACAAGACAGGCGCTTTAACCAACTAAGCCATGGACACATTCTTATCAATGGAGAAAAGATTGAAGTTGTCAAGGACTTCATTCTTCTTGGATCAACTATCAACACTTGCGGAAGTAGCAGTCAAGA
>NW_006408546.1:13902153-13904618 GCF_000296735.1 Chrysochloris asiatica | reverse complement strand
AACATTGTTTCGTTCTGCTGTGCATGGGGTCGCTATGAGTCGGTTCTGACTCAACGGCACCTGACAACAACAACAACATATCATGATAATTGGAAGGCCTTAGGCCACATGACATCTGTTCTGTGGCAACTGATTTTATCTACTAGAGAGATCTAGGACAAGAGCCAGAGACAGGATTCTAAGGCTATTATGTCAGTAACTCCATAAATTCCTGAGGAAAGTAATTCCTTACCCCCACTTGCCTAGATTCAAGTTAAACATACTATTGATTTTCTTTGTCTAACCAACAGTGTGCAGCTCCTATCCAAATTTGTAAAATTTCACGATATGTAAATATCTTTCTCCTTCTAACTCTTTGTTGTTTTTAAGTGCTGTCAAGTTGGTTCTAACTCTCATAGTGACACTGTATAGGGTTTCCAAGGAGCAACTGGTGAGTTTGAACCAATGATCTGCAAGATCTTATCCTGTACTTATCCAGTACTTATCCTGCAACATCATACCAGGAGTCCTCCTTCTAACTCTAGATCTTTGAATTTTGTGGTATTCTAAGAAGTGCCATTTTAAAGATCTTGGAATATGAGAAATTCTTACATTCTTTCATGTTCTTAAGGCTCTACAAAGTTTCCATGATACATGAAATTGTATCCTATTGACATGACTTCAGGTCAGAAACTATGGGGTATTTCTAGTCATATTCTCTATGAGCCATAAAAAAAATGCCTCCTGGTTGGTTGTGTATTCACATTTACTAATTATTGTATTCCTCACTGATAAAATGAGTGAGTCAATAGCCCAACATGATTGAATAATAAGACTTAACAGATGAACATTCTATTCCATTCATCATCTTTGAGGATTCATTTTGTTAACTTTTGTTAGCGTAGTGAATATGAGCTGAGCTGTTAATCGTGAGGTCAGCAGTTTGAATCTACCACTTGCTCTGTGGGAGAAAGATAAAGCTTTCTGCTCCCATGAAGATTTATAACCTCAATTTATAGCAATCAATACACACATCCAAAAAGAAAGAACCAAAATCAACCCATTAACACAATATCTGCAAAATTAGGAAAAGACAGCAAAGTAAACAACAGTCACTAGAAGAAAATAAATAATAAAGAATAAAGTAGAAATAAATGAATTAGAAAACAGAAAAACAATAGACAGAATCAACAAGGCAAGAAGTTTATTCTTTGAAAGGAGTACTAAAATTGACAAACCATTGCACGTAACACACATAAATTATATGGGTGAAACCACAGAACCAATGAAATAAAAAGAATAGTAACAGAATACTATGAAAAGTTGTATTCCAATAAATTTGAAAATCTAGAAGAAATGGATACATGTTTATAAAAACACAACCTACCAAAACTAACAAAGAGTGAAGTTGAAACTTGAGCAGACCTATAACAAGGGAAGCAATTGATCAGGTAAGCTTAAAACTCCCAACAAAAAAGAATAGGCCCAGACAGTTTTACTGCTGAATTTTACCAGATATTCAGAAAAGAGCTGACACCATTTCTCTACTCAAACTATTCCAGAACATAGAAAAGGATGGAAAACTCCTGAATACATTTTATGAATCAAGCATAACCCTCATACCAAAACCAGGCAAAGACATCATTAAAATAGAAAATTATAGACCAATATCCTGTACACAGTTGCTATGAGGTGAAACTAACTGGATGGCACTTAACAACAAAAATCGCTCATGAACATAGATGCAAAAACTCTCAACAAAATCCTAGTAAATAGAATTAAGCAACATATAAAAACATAATAATAATGCATCATGACCAAATGGGATGCATTCCAGGCATGAATCCTAGCCAGTAGAATTCAGCAACATATCAAAAAAATAATACATCATGACCAAATAAGATTCATTCCAGGAATGAAAGGATGGTTCAGTATTAGAAAACCAATCTACATAATCCACCATATAAATAAAACAAAGGAAAAGAACCACATGATCATATCAATCAATACAGAAAAGGCATTTGACAAAATCCAGCATCCATTCCTGATAAAAACACTCAACAAAGTAGGGAAATTACTCAACATAATTAAGATCATGCATACAAATCCAATAACCAACATTACCCTCAAAAAAGAGAAGCTGAAATCATTCCTTTGATGAACAAGAACCAGACAAGGATGCCCTTGATCACCACTCGTATTCAATATTGTGTTAGAAGTCTTAGAGCTATAAAGCAAGACAAGGAAATTAAAGGCTTTCAGATAGGCAAAGAAGAGTTAAAATTTTGTTTGTAGATGATGTAATCCCAAAGACTCCTAAAGAAAATTAGTGGAACTCATTGAAAGATTCAGCGAAGTGGCAGGGTACAAGATCAATATATAAAAATCAGTTGGGCTGAGACAAACAAGATGGCGGATCTGGTAGAAGTGCAGTAAAGGAGCTCCGTCAACAACAACACAGAATAACCAACCAAGCAGGCTCAGGG
>NW_006408546.1:13866288-13899326 GCF_000296735.1 Chrysochloris asiatica | reverse complement strand
AAAAAAAAAAAAAATCAGTTGAGATTTTCTGTCCTTTTCCAGCATTCAAGATGTCGAAGCAAGGACATAGTTGGTCCTCTGGTGCAAAAATCCAGATTTTCCTGGTCTTCTAATAGGAGCTGTGATTAACTGTACTAACAACACAGGAGCCAAAAATCTGTGTATCAATGTTGTGAGGGGATGAAGGGATGACTGAACAGATTTCCCTCTGCTGGTGTGGGTGTCATGGTGATCATAAAGAAGGGGAAAACAGAGCTCAAATAAAAAGGTACATCTCACAGCGCTAATACAATAACAAAAGGACGGTGTGTTCCTTTATTTTGAAGATAATGCAGGGATCATAGTAAACAGTAAAGAAGAGATGAAATGTTCTGCCATCACTGGACCAGTTGCCAAGAAGTGTGTGGACTTGTGGCCCAGGATTGTATCCAATGCCAACAGCAATGCATGATTCTCCAGTGTATTTATAAAAATAAATAAAACTACACCCCAATTTAGAGGTTACGAATCGGGCTGCAAACCGCAATGTCAGCAGTTCGAAACTACTAGTTGTTCTACGGGAGAAAGAGGAAGCTTTCTGCTCCCGTAAAGATTTACGGCCTCGGAAACCCAGTACAGGGTCACTATGAGTTGGAACCGACTCCACGGCACATAACAACAACAACACCCCACTTCGAAAAAAAAATTCAGTTGGATGCCTATACACTAATAAACACAGTTCTGAAAAGGAAATTAGGAAAACAATACCATTTACAATAACCACCCAAAAGATGAAATTTGTTGTTAAGTGCTGTCAAGTCAGTTCTTCCCTATAAGGACCCTGTATAGAGGGTTTCTGAGAAGCGAATGGTGAGCTTGAACCACCAACCTTGTGGTTCAAACCAACTTTGCAGCCCAGTGCATTAACCCACAGTGACACACCAGGACTCCAAAGATGAAATACTTGGAAATAAATCTAACTAGAAAAAAAAAAAAAAAAAGCTTTACAAAGAAAACTACAAAACACTAATATAAGAAACCAAAAGAGACTTACAAAAATGGACGAATATACCATGCTCATGGATAGGAAGACTTAATATTGTGAAAATGGCAATACTACCCAAAGCAATCTATACATATAATACAATCCCAGTCCAGATTTCAAAATCATTATTTAAAGACATGGAAAAAATGATCACAAACTTTATATGGAAAGGAAAGAGACCTCAGATAAGCAAAGCACTGCTTACAAAGAAGAACAAAGTTGGAGGCCTCTCACTCCCTGATCTCAAAATTAACTATACAGCCACAGTGGTCAAAACAGCCTGGTACTTGTACAACAAAATATACACAGCTCAATGGAACAGAATTGAGAGCCCAGTACATCCACGTACAGTCAGTTGACATTTGACAAAGCACCAAAACACATTAAAAGGGGAAAAGACAGTTTCTTCAATGAATAGTGCTGACAAAACTGGAAATCCATTTGCAGAAGAACGAAACAAGACCTACATCTCACAACATATACAAAATCATACTCAATGTGGATTAAAGATCTAAATGTAAAACCTAGAACTGATCATCAATGAAAAAATAGGGATGAATTAGGAACTCTACTACATGGCATAAATATGCTATCAAGCATTACTAAAAATGCATAAACAGCAAAAGACAAAATAGATGACTAGGACTTCCTAGAAATTAGACACTTATGTGCATCAAAAGATTTCACTATAAGAGTGAAAAGGGAGCCAATAGACTGGGAAATTTTTTTTTTTTTTTTGCAACGACATATCAGACAAGGCACTAATCTATAAAATTTATAGAAAACATCAACATATCAACAAGAGATATACAAACAACCCAATTTAAAATTGGGCACAGGACATTAGCAGACACTTAACCAAAGAAAATATTCAAGCAATCAACAAACATATGAGGAAATGTTCACAATCATTAGCCATTGTTGTTGTTAAATGCCATCAAGTTGATTCCAACTCATAGCAACCCTGTATAGGCTTTCACTGTTGTTCCTAGGTTGTGTATGTATCATTATTTGCCTCGAACTCCTTTAGCCCTTGCATACCTCACTGTGTTTTCACCTATCTTCATCATTCTTCTGCCAACTTCCCTCTTCTTGTATATTGCTTTCCCAGTTTCAAAACAAAAATGAGCTATAATCTCACACCAGCATTAATAGCAAAGTTCAAAGAAACAGAAAATAACAAATGCTGGAAAGGGTGTGGAGAGACTGGGACCCTCCTACAATTCTGGTACAACTGTAAAATGGTTCAATCTCTATGAAATACAGTTTGGTGCCTCCTCATAAAGTTGGAAATAAAAATACTGTATGACTCAGCAATCCCTCTACTTGGTGTACATCCACAAGAAATAAGAGCCAGTACATGGGTAGATATATGCACACCAATGTTCATCGCAGCACTATTCACAATAGCAAAAAGATAGAGACTGCCTAAGTGCCCATCAATGGAAGAATAGATAAGCAAACGTGGGTACATACACACAATGGAATACTATGCTATACTGAATAATAACGATGAATCTGTGAAATACCTTATAACATAGATAAACCTGGATGATATTATGCTGAGTGAAATGAGTCAACCACAAGCAGATATTGTATGAGACCTAAATTGTAAAAAATCAAGAAAAGATTTTTATAACTAAAGAAAAAATTCTTTGATGGGTACCAAGGATGGGAGGAGACACGTTAACTCAGGAGACTGGGAATGCAATATACAAGACGGGGGAGGTCAATATTACTAGAAGAGAGAGGTTGAAGACAGGTGAAAACAGGTATGTAAGGACTAAAGGGGATAGAGATAATGGGATATATACATATTTATTTGTATATTCCACAAGTATATGAGTTTGAAAGAGAGTATTTGTACATGGGTAACCATAGAGAGGAAGCCGGACAATTGCATGGAAGGAACTGCAATCATTGAGATGAAACAAAGTGTATGATTTATTGAATATAACATTTATGATCTTATCTGTAAAGAATCACAATAAAATATATATATATTTACAGCATCAGAAACCCTAAACAGGGTTGCTATGAGTCAGAACCAACACAGTGGCACACAACCACCACCACCAAGGATTCATGGCTTTCAGATTTATTCTGTCAGTTGATGCCAGCCAATATTCTCCCTTAAATGCTCACATTTTCCCAACTTTGACCAGTGGGAGTTCTTTTGGTTGTCACTTATAATTTTTTTTGATTGACACTTTTAATTTTTAAAGATGCTCTGGTGTAGCATAGTGGTTATGAATCAGGCTGCTAACCTGATTAACTGTGCAGTTCAAAACTACCAGCTGTTCCGCTGGAGAAAGCTGAGGCTTTCTGCTCCCGTAAAGATTTACAGCCTCGGAAACCCTGTACAGGGAAGCTATGAGTCGGAACTGACTCCATGGCACACAGCAACAACAATTATTTGCTTTCTTGCTTTCTGACCCAACAAGCTGTTGGTGTTCTAGAATTGTCCTATAGCTCCAGACATAAGATTAGCCATCTTTCCAAGCAATGTTGGCTCTAGGAACTGGGCATTCAGCTCTATCATGGGGTGACATCGCTTTTGGTGGGAAAAAACCCAAGAAGGAAATTATATTTTAAATTAATGTTTTATAAGGATTTGACTTCATATTGATACATCCAATTTAGTTTTCTAACAGAACATTATTCCTATTTATATTGTTATGTATACAATTGTTTCTTCTTCTCAGCAATCCTGAAATCTAGGTTCCTATCAAAATAAACATAATTGTGTACTTGCTTTATCTGACTATTATAAGAGGATAGTTTCAAAAAATAGTATTCTGCCATACAGAGTACAAATGCTTACTAAAATTTCTGTATCAGACTGTAAACTCCTATGAATTTTTAGCCAAATTATTTTTTCTAGAATCACTCAACTCTAACACCATGTGGCTATGTGAGAACTCAACCAGGCAGTTTCAGTTCAGATGTTTCCATTCTCTTTCATTTTTATGAGGCTGCAACTTGTTCCCATTCCTGTCTTTGCTCAACCTGTTTATTTTTTTATAGCACTTATGAACTCCCAATATGCTATAAAATTCACTTGATTGTAGTAGAAATAATAATAATTGTTATTATTATCGTCCTCTCCAACCTGTTTTCCTTGTTGAAATGCAAGTCTCATGAAGGCAGAGATTTTTTGTTCATAAAACCATGGCAGTTGTTTTCTGAAGGTAAGATTAAGAAAGTTAGGCTTTATTCTGGGATAGGAGAACTCTACTGAGTCAAGTAACAGCAAGGTCTACAAGAGATGGGGATCTCCATTGATGAGCAAAAGTCTCTCTAGGTGCTCCCAGGCACCCACACTCTCCAATACTTCCTAAAACTTTCTCTTATAAGGATACTTGTCATTGGACTGGATTGAGTCCAAGTGGGATTCATTTATAGGTTGTAAAAAGAAAGCAGACTGTTAGTGCTGAGTCCAAATTCTGGGCTTTGTAACTGAGCATCTAGGAAGTTTCCAAAAGGAGAGGGATGCAAGGAACAGCTCTGCCTGTGAAGGCGACCACACTCCTGGTTGTCCCAGAATGATCCCAGTTTACAGCTGTTGTCCTGTAGTTTATTAATAGTGCCCTTTTTCACTAGTACAAGTGAAAAAGGAAGTAGCATTAGAAACCGGGATCTGTGTGTGAAGGTCTTTCATGGGGGTGACATCACCACAGTTGGAAGGACTGGGTGACAGGGTTAAACTGAATGGAGGGGAGGAGGTTCTGGAGACCCAGTCCATAGTGCTGCAGGACAGAGCTGATTTCCAGCTCAGTGGATTCTCCACGTCTACCATGTAGACTTAAGGAGCTCTGGTAGCACAGTGGATACAAAGGGCTGCAAACCTTAAGGCTAGCAGTTCAAAACTACCAGCTGCTCCATGGGAGAAAGATGAGACATTCTGCTCCCGTAAAGATTTACAGCCTTGGAAACCCTGTACAGGGTCGCTATGGGTCAGAATCAACTCCACGGCACATAACAACAACAGCAACCATGTGGACTTAAGAATTGTATGTTGAGCTGAAATGTTGAACCTTTCATGTACCTATATATGCCAGACAGAATGGATAGTCCTTGTGACCAAGTGTAATAGAGAACCCAAAGTGATGGGCTAGGGGTCATTTCTTTACTCTGAACTTTGGGGGTCTGTGCCTGGGCAATACCCCCCAGGGTGGAGTGGTGGAAAAGAAAAAGGAGAGATGGTGATGAATGGTATATGGTCTTTGTTTTTGCAAACCGAAAATATGTTACAGTTCAGACAAATTATAAAATATAATCTCCATTTAAAAAAAAAAAAAAGTCAAGCAACACAGAAGCATACAAAATAGTGCAAAAAAGATCTTCAGCAATATCTTGCATCAAGAGAGGCGCCCTCTCTGTCTCCTTGAGGCGTCATCAAGTGGAGATAGGGTTGTAACTAGTCAAAGTATCCCTTCCACTGGGCTGGCTGGAATGGGCCCAGAAGTGAAGGCAGAGACACACCAGTTCACAGGCTCCAGAGCTAGAAAGGGATAAGGGCTAAAAAAGGAGGCAGAAGCCATGCTCATCAATCCCTTTACTCCTCAAGAAACTTCCTCCCTCTGGTCAATGGGTGCTGTTGTTGCTGGTAAGTGCTGTTGATTCAGTCCAACTCATAGTGACCTTGTATAGGGTTTCTGAGGAGTGCCTGGTGTGTTTGACCCATTGACCCTGGAGTTACAGTTTAGTGCTTATCCTACAGCACCACACCAGAAGAGAAGGGTAAAAACAGGCTTCTAGAGTTGGATCCTGAGTTAAAAGGCTAGAAGGGGCCAAAGGTATTCTGAGAGGACTAGCTTATGAGAAAGAGGGCCCTAAAAGCATTTCCTCTGGAGTGAGGGCCCCAGGAGAGATCCAGCAGTGCCCCGAGCATGCCACCTGAAGCTGTACCCCAAACCCAGGCAGCCCTCAGTACTGCAGGGAGAGGACTAATACTACTCCTCTCCTGCTTGGGGTCACCTCCAAGCCTACTGACCACAGGTGTCCTCCAGGGGTCTCTCTGGACTCAAGGTTAACAATACAACATGAAACCTAAGCACCACTTTTTGGCAGGAACCGAAAGGATTACCCAGGGTGACCTCATTCCGTATTTTATTTTGCATTTCAACAATTCTACAGGAAAAAAGGAACACAGAAAGCATTCTTCCTATAACTGGCATCATTCCACATTCTCACCTCATCACACACATTCCTTTACCTGCTGCACCCAGTGAGCACACACTATTTACACTTTATAGTATTTCTTGTGCCATAATTTTAGTGAGGTGATCTCCCCAAGAAATGTATTGTATAGCTTGCTGAACCAGTCACTTCTGCACAGACATTTGACTCATCCTTTTCCTTTTCACTGTCCTGGGGACAGTGGGATCTCTATGCCAACTGGCATGCAGAGTCTTTGGTAGTTCTTATAGTTAAACATTTATATCCTGCTCCATAGAAAACTTAAACCAATCATAATGGTTTTCCTATACTTCTGCAAGTACTAGATTACATATGCACACACAGACACACACACACACACACACACAAGGGGACTTAAAAAAACTCAAGGAAAAATTCCATTATTTTCAACCCCATTTTTCCACAAACTTTTGAGGCCCCTGCAAGTGTATGTATAAATATATATCTATGTCTATATCTAAATATATACATATAGATATATATATATAGAGAGAGATATATCATTAACCATGAACTCCTGGTGTGGCGCTGTAGGATCAACACTGGAGTTCAAACCACAAGGTCGACAGTTCAAACCCACCAGCTGCTCCTCAGAAACCCTATATAGGGTTGCTATGAATCAGAACCAACTCAACGGCACTTAACAACAACATAGATATATATATCATATGTGTAACAGATGTGTAGTCAATTTCATTTTACAGATAAGAAAACTGAGGACCAGAAAAATACAATCACTTTTCCCAGGGTCTCTCAGCCAGTGAATGGCAGCAGATTCCAGTCTAGTGGACACATCTTGTGACCCTCTATCAGTGCTCTGTCCACTAAACCACTCTGCTTCAGACAGTTGTATCTACACATAGACAGGACACTGTTATTGCTGCCCTTGTCTCTTGTCCATCAAGGAAAACAGAAACCCTGCCTTTCTCTTCGTGGCTCTTTCTTCTGTGTTGTGTTGACCAAATTTCTTAGCTTCGACTATGTCTTCTCCAAGCTCATTAGATCCAAGCCTTGAGGAGTTCCTCAGAAAACAGCACGGACATGGCACAGGCTTCCACTTCTTCCCTTCTGTAGCTGATTAACTTCTGGGGTGAATTACTTATTTTCTGAAAAATAATTTTCATGAATATTCATTAGATGCTAGTAGTAGTCATAGCAGTAGTTTTATTTTAAATCACAAATAGTTGATTAATTCATTTCCAAGTAGTTTTTTAAAAGCCCTGTAACAATTACAGTCCCTAGATTGTGGCCTTTGACATTTACTGAGGTCATCTTCCAGCTCACTCACTATTCTCTTGGGATCCTGATTGATCAGCACTCACCTTTCTAGAACCATGCTCACAAAAGACAAGTTTTAAACTTCTTCCACCAAAGAGCTCTGAAAATACCATCCTGGTCTGAGGCTCTATGTACATCGCCAAGCATGGTGCCCAATCCAGAGAGAGAGCTTTACTCCATAGATTGGAATTCTTTTTTATTCATATTTCATCTTCTCTCAGTGGCCCCAGTTCATTGTCATAATGTTGTAAACATGCAGACAGACATCAACTATTCAGAGGGACTCTGCCTCACTGCCAGCATGCTCATTTATACCAAGATGTTCTAGGTCTTCTACAATTGTCTCTCATGCCCCTTCCTGCCATCATTTCAAAGAGTGCCACATGGGCACAGACAAATTGCCACACTGACTTCTCTCCACCTCAATTCCCCAGGGACATCAGTTTCAGGACAAATATTCATGGGCAGACATACACACACACAGATAAGTCCAAAAGTATTGCTACAGAATCACAGAAATTATTATTAAGCAAAAATATCAAAATATGAAGAAGCTATTGTTTCTCAACATCTCCTCCATCTAGGTCTATGCACTTCTAAAGGTGGTGTTTTCCATCTCTCTAACCCTACCCTAAAGAATTGTCTAATGTTCCTTTTAAACGTCTTTTGAGTTTGGGGAGCAAAGAGAAATCTGAAGGAACTGTAGAAATCTGAAGATCAGGGTTGTAGGATGGATTTTGTTTCCCAATAAAATTCTCATGTGACACCCTATGCTAGCTACCCTTGAAGAATGAGCAGGTACGCTATCCTAATGGGAAAAAATTCCTTGGGGCCACTTTCCTGACCTTTTTCTCACTAATGCAGCTTTCAATTTTCTTTAAATTTCTTCCTAATAAGTCCCCATGAAATACAGGAAAAAAAAAAAAAATGTCACCATAACCTTCTGAGCTGACCTCTCTGCCTTGAAATTAAGTGGCCCAACAGTTCCCCTCAGATGCCAGAGTTTTGGAATTGTTTTTTTCTTTTTGAGGGCGCTCTAACAAGATGAAGACAAGTGTATTATTGAAAAAACTTGTCTACAGCCATCCACTGATCACAGAGACATATTTAAGCACATTTTGTTTGGCATAAATGCATGCATGTACTAGAGGGCTTCAAAATTTTGTGTAAAAGTTTTATTATCTTCTCATTCTGTTTTTTCAGTTTAGAAATTCCCTCTTATGAACTAGAACCCTTGTAACAATACTTTTTTACTCACCCTCATGTGTGTGCATGTGTGTGTGTGTGTGTGTATTCATATATATGTGCTGCTGTTTTTGTTGTTATGTGCTGCCCAGTTCATTCTGACTCATAGAATTCTATATACAACAGAACAAAAGGTAGCCCATCTTCACAACTGCTGCTATGTTTGAGTTCATTGCTGCAGCCACATTGTTGATCCATCTTGTTAAGATTCCTCCTCTTTTTCATTTACCCTCTACTTTATCAGCCTGATATCTTTCTTCAAGGACTGGTCCCTCCTGATAACATGTCCAAAGTACTTGAGACAAAGCCCCACCATCTTCCAAAAACAGATGTGATCATTCTTCTGGAAGTCCATGGTATATTCAATATTCCTCTCTAACATCATAATTAAAATGTATCAATTCTTTTCCAGTCTACCTGATTCATTATACAACTTTGCAAGCAAATAAAGTGACTAAAAATAGCATGGTTGGGTCAGTTTCTGCTTAGTCCCCAAAATGATATCTTTGCTTTTTAACACTTTAAAGAAATCTTTTGAAGGATATTTTCCCAATGCAATACATTATTTGAATTCTTGATAAACGCTTCCATGGGCATTGATTGTGGATCCAAGTAAAATGGTATCTGTGACAACTTCAATTTGTCTCCACTTATCATGATGTTGCTTATTGGTTCAGTTGTTAGGAATTTTCTTTTCTTTTTGTTGAGGTGCAACCCACACTGAAAACTGTATTCTTTGATCTTTATCAGGTAAAAGAAAGTGCTTCAAGTCCTCTTCACTTGCAGCAAGTAAGGTTGTGTCACCTGCATACTGTGGGTTGTTAATGTAGCCATTTGTTAAAATATCTCAATTGGCATCCCATCAATTCCTGGAATCTTATGTTTTGCTAATACCTTCAGTGCAACTTGGACTTCTTCATTCAATACCATCAGTTATTGATCATGTTACCTCTTGAAGTGGTTGTACACTGAACAATTCTTATTGGAATAGTGATTATGTATATCCCTTCCATATTCTTTTGATGCTTCCTGCAATGCTGAATATTTTGCCCATAGAATCCTTCAGTATTTCAACTTGAGACTTGATTTTTTTCATTTCTTTCAGCTTAAGAAATGCTAAGCATGTTCTTCTCAGTTGGTTTTCCAACTCCAGGTCTTTGCACATTTCATCATAATATTTTACGTTGTCTTCCCAAACTACTCTTTGAAATCTTCTGTTTAGTTCTTTTACTTCATTATTTCTTCCATTCACTTTAGCGCTTCTACATTCAATAACAAGTTTCACAGACTCTTCTGTTATTCATTTTGTTCTTTTCTATCTTTCATGTCTTTTTAGTACCTTTTACTTTCTTCTTCTATGATGTCCTTGATGTCATCCCACACCTCATCCAGTCTTTGAACTTTAGTTTTCAGTACATCAAACTACTCTTGAAATGGCCTTTAAATTCAGGTGAAAATATACTAAAGATTTTACTTTGGTTCTTGTGGATTTACTTTTGATTTTCTTCAGCTTCAATTTGAATGTGCATATGAGTAATTAATGATCTGTCCTAAGTGCAGTGCTTGGCCTTGTTCTGACTAATAATAATGAAGTTCTCCATAATCTCTTTCTGCAGGTGTAGTCAATTTGATTCCTGTATGTTCCAACCAGTGAGATCCACACAGAGTGCCATTTATGTTGTTGAAAAGAGCTATCTACAAAAATTAGGTGATTGGTCTTGTAAAATATCATGTGATCTCTGGTGTCATTTCTGTCACCAAGGTCATATTTTCCAATTACTGATCCTTCTCTGTTTCCAACTTTTGCATTCCAGTCACCAGTATTTATCAATACATTTTGATTGCATGTTTGATCAATTTCAGACTGCAGAAGTTGGTAAACATTTTTAAATTTATGTTTAGCATTGAACAATATATTTGGTGATATAAATTTGAAAAGAAAGAAATTCTTTATATTATCATAGTGTAAATATTACCAACTGTAAAGTTGTATCAACATAAAATGTTTAATCGATATAGATAAACACTTAAAAGTATGATAGGGTTTTTTGAAAAATTGTCAAGGATTTCCATTTGGTGATCTTTCCATGGTTTAATTTGGAAAGACACATGCATTTTGCAAGGATGGATGGAAATTGCTTTTTTAATAGTAGGAGGATTACCTATGTTGTTGTTGTTAAGTGTCGTTAAGTCGGTTCTGGCTCATAGCGACCCTCTGCACAACAGAATCAAATGCTATCTGGTCCTGAACCATCCTCACAGTTGTTGATATGCTTGCGTCCATTTCTGCTGCTACTGTGTCGATCCATCTCATTGGGGGTCTTCTATTTTTATGACCCTCCATGTTACCAGTTCTTTAGCTTCAAAAATACTGAGCATTTTCTTCTATTTTGGTTTTCTAACTCCAGGTCTTTGAATGTTTCTTTATAATACTTTACTTTGTCTTCTCTAGCTGCCTTTTGAAATTTCCTGTTCCACTCTTTAATTTCCTCATCTCTTTCATTCACTTTAGATTATCTATGCTCAAGAGCAAGTTCCAGTCTCTTCTGACATTCATTTTGGTTTTTCTCTCTTTCCTGACTTTTTTTTTTTTGCCTTCTTCCTGTATGGTGTTCTTGATATCATCCCACAACTCATCCAGTCTTCAGTCATTAAAGTCTAATGTATCAAATCTGTTCTTGAGATGGTCTAGAAATTCAGATGGGATATATTCAAGGTTGTATCTTGGCTCTCGTGGAACTCTCAATTTTCTTCAGCTTCAGCCTGAATTTTCATATAGGCAAGTGATGGTCAATTACACAGTCTGTCCCTGGCCTTGTTTTGGTTGGTCATATTGAGCTTTTCCATAGTCTCTTCCCACCAATTTAATTCCTTTGTAATCCATCTGGTGAAGCCCATGAATTCAGTTACCTTTTATGTTATTTTTTTAAAGTATTTGTAATGAATAAGTTGTTGGTTTTGCAAAATTCTATCATGTGATATCCAGGGTCATTTCTATCACCAAGACCATATCTTCCAACTACTGATCCTTTCTCTCTGTTTCAACCTTCTCATTCCAATCACCAGTAATTATCAATGCATCTTGATTGCATTCTTGATCAATTTCAGATTGAGGAAATTGAAAGAAATCTTCGATTTCATCATCATTGGTTTTAGTAGGTAGTGGGTAAATTTGAATAATAGTGGCATATGGATTGTAGGCGTATGAATATAATCCTATCATAGACAGCATTGTACTTCAAGACAGAACTTGAAATGTTCTTTTTGACAGTTAATGTGATGCCATTCCTCTTGAGTTTGTCATTCCTAGCATAGTAAACCATGTGATTTTCTGATTCAAAATATCCAATATCAGTCCATTTCAGTTCATTAATGCCTAGGACATTGGTCTTTTTTATTCCACCCAGCAAGGTCCACATATGTTTGCCATTTATGTTGTTGAAAAGAAGGTACTTGCAAAAAAATAGGTTATTAGTCTTGCAAAATGATATCATGTAATCTCTGATGTCATTTCTGTCACCAAGGCCATATTTTCCAACTACTGATTGCTCTTTGTTTCTAACTTTTGCATTCCCGTCAAAAGTAATTACCAATACATCTTTATTACATGTTTGATCAATTTCAGACTGCATAAGCTGGTAAACATTTTTAAATTTCTTTATGTTTCACACTAAACAATATACTTGCTAATATAAATTTGAATAGGAAGAAATTATTCATATTATCAGAGTGCAACCATCATCAACTAACTATAAAATTTTAGCTATAGATATGAAATGTTTAATCTGTACAGGTAAATTAAACTCTTACAAACACAATAGGGCTTTTTGAAAAATTGTCATGGATTTTCATTTAGTAATTTTTCATCATTTAATTTAGGAAAATGCATGGATTTTGCAAGGGTGGCTGGAAATTGCTTTTTAATAGTTGGAGGATTATCTATAAGTAATACAAATGTTGAAGTACAGCTGGACTAAGCTAAAGTCAAGGAAGCAGGGAGATGGCAATAGGAATGCACAGCTCCCAAATGTGCTTGCGCTTTAATACACACAAGGCATCTACTTCTTATATAGCACTGGAGAGATGACACAGACCCAGAAAAAAGTGTTCACTTTAAAAATTTTTGAGTGAAAACAGAATAATACCTTGTGGAAAAGAATACATGTAGGAACAAACACTATTAACAATGTGGAATGAATGGTCAAGGTGAACAGAAGTAAAAGATATTCAAGGGTAGCAGTATCTACCTGCCATGGATAACAATGGAGTCAGACTAGAAATTAATTAAAGGATCCCTCATGCTGTTATGGGATATCCTTGTCTCTAGCCTCATCTAAGCTTCATAATTTTCTCCAAAAGCTGTCTTTAGGGTGTGGCCACAATGCATTAGGATTCCTAGGAGTTCTCACCATTTAAAGGCCCTGAGATTCCTGTGCACCTGGAATCCTATAAGGAACTGACCTTTTGCATGTTCTTTTCTATTTTTCACTAGCAAGACTGTGGGCCTTGGGAAGATGCAGTGCCACTGATTCTGAGGCAGAGAGAACTCTGCTGAGGCTCTGAATGTGCAACCAAGAGAAGATGTTAGGAATGAGATGGCTGTGATGAAGAAAAATTATGAATAACAGAGTCAAGAGGAAAACTATCAAACCAAAATGAAACCCACTGTCATCAAGTCAGTTTCAACTCATGGTGACCCTGTTGGCTACCTTAGGGTTTTCTTGGCTGTAGTACACTGGATACAGATCACAAAACCTTTCTTCCAGGTACCATCAGGTAAGTTCAAACTGTCAACTTTTAGATTAGTGTTGTTATGGTTAAGTGCTGTGGAGTCAGTTCTGACTCGTAGCAGCTCTGTATGGGCTTTCCAAGACTTTAAATCTTTGTAGGAATAAACAACCTTATCTTTCCTCCCACCAGCTGTTCAGTGGTGCTCGAACCACCAACCTTATCATTCACAGTCCAATGCTTATCTTTTTGTTTTCCCAATGCTTATCTTATGGGGCCACTGCACTACCTTGTGATTAGTAGTCAAATGCTTATCCCAGTGTTGAGTGCAAGCCATTAGCATTACCTAGGGGCCTACCAACAGTAAATTCCAGATGAGAAATACTGGACATTTCACCATGTTTGGAAAGGAAGAGCTAGTGACACCCCTGAGCTGGGAATCGATCCCCTCCATCATTGTTTCAGATAAAACAGAAATTCTTCTTATATTGCAGGGTTCCACTTCTACTTATGGCAGACCAGCCTTTCTATAGAAAACCATGTTAAAAACTCTGACTAAAATATAAAATAAATTTGCTTTAGTCACTAGGTAATAACCAAAAGTTGACATTTGGAAGTAAGGAATGCCACTAGGTTAGTCTCCCAGTTTTCACAAGTCTTTGCCTCAGGACATGTCTCACTTGGTGCCATGAGGGTTGTGAGCTTGAAGAATTAGAAGACAGATTCTGGTGCAAACATAGAAATTAGAGAGAAAAGAGAGCTAAAAAAGGAGATACCCCAAATGTTGCACATAAGTTATGCCCAAATCTCCATGTGACCTCTGAACTATGTAGGTGTGAGGCAAACTTTAGGCTGTCCACCTAAGGTTAATCAAGAATTAATAGCTCCCACCCCCTCAGTACACAGGGTTGACAGGGATGGGCAACTTAGACATTGGCTACCCAAAAGCAAGGGGGGAGGGGGGAGGGAATGGCCTACAAAGGCACTAAGTGACTGGCTTACAAGCTTTCAAAAAAAGGACCCTAGTTCCAGAGAGTACAGGGGAAGGTAGATCTCCACTGTGTGGTTTCCAACCTGTCTGGACGGGGCTGGTGAAAGGAGATGGGGATAAGACTCTTGTGGTTCAATAGTAAATCATTGCTATCAGGACTGACTGTGAGGGTTGCAAATGTGAAGGTAGACGTTTTGTAACAAAAGGAGGGGAGTGGTTTATCTTGCAGTCCAGGAGCAGAGGACCCTGGGATCATCAAGGCAGAAGAGCGGAGTGTGGGACATATCCAAAGAAACAGTGATGCCAGAGATTGAGGCAGAGATGATGACGTGGAGAGATGCAGCAGATGGGAACTCTGGACTCAGGGAGGGAGAGGGGCTGTGTGCTGATGGTCGGAGGAAAGGCTTGCAGGGTGTACCCTTTGGTTGTTTGAATGGTTATATATTCTTCAGTGCTTAGGTGTACATTAAAAAAAAAATAAACCAGAGGGAATGGAAGCAAATGGTGTTGAATGATGATGCATGGAGGGGATTATGAAAGGCTGCATTTCTTTGCAGTGAAATGAAATATGATAGGATGAATATAAAGCTGATGTTTTCCCGTGTAAATTATCATTCAATTCACAATAAAAACTTTAAAAAATAAAATAAAACAATTAATAGCTATCCACAGACTACTTCATGAAATATCAGAGTTTGGAATTTGTGCTCATCCAACTTAAATTAATTGCCTATTGAAACAAACAAACAAAATCAATCCTTTTTAGTGGAACATAATAGAATTCAAGATCTCTACAATCTATTGACTGCCAAATATAAAAAGGAACAGGAAAATGTGACCCATAGCAAAATAAAAAGCTGTCAATGGACACCAACTTTGAAATGACCCTCAGGGTGAAACTTAGAAAGATTTTCAACGAGCAAACAAAGAGTTAATTATGACTAAGAACATAGATTAAAATATCCTCATAATGGTTCAGCAAATATAAAATTACAGAAGAGAAATTTTACTATAAAAAAAGAGCCAAATGGAAGTGGGGGAAAGCAGTAATGAAGATATGGATAGAGTTTGTCCACATTCCATAGACTCCTGTTAACCTTGAGATGAGAGAAAGAAGAGGAAGGGCTGGTTGGCCAAAGTTCGGGGAGACTTTGGAAGTCCTGAGCCAATGGACACTGACCTAGCCATGGAGGGCTAGAGCTGAGAGTAAGCATCCAGCTGACATGAAGTGGGGGAAGACACACAAGAACGCCCAAACTTACAGATAGTACCCATTTGACTTAGCTTCAATGGCTTGATAAGAATTCAACTAGAGGAAGATAAAGAAATTTGGTAGAAGAAGCAAGTGTAAATTGCTACAATTTAATGAACTTGACCTGTACTTTTAGATATAGTCACTCAAAATACCAACTGAGGCTCAAACCTACCCTCTCCATATACAGGGTTGATAGAGATGAAGAACTTAAGACACTGGCTACCTAAAATGGGGGCAGGGAGGCTATAAAGGCACAAAGTGGTGGGCTTTCAAGTTTTCAAGAAGGAGTTCATAGTTTAGTTTCAGAGTGTCAGGGGGGAAGGTAGAATCCCCACTGAATAGTTTTCATCTTGTCTAGATGGATCTGGTGAAAGAAGAGGGGATAGGATTCATTTGATTCAATAGTGAGTAATTGTTATCATGACTAATTGTGATTTTCACAACCATAAAGATAAAAATTATGCAACAAAAAGTTGATCTTACATTCCAGGAACAGAGGACCGTAGGACCATTAAGAAAGAAGAGCATAAGTGGAACATGGGACCCTAACCAGAGAAGCAGCATCACCAGAAATGGAGGCATGGAGAAATAGAGCTTTTGAGGATTCTAGACTAATGAAAAGAGAAAGGCTGTGTGCTGGTGGCTAGGAGGTGGGTTTGCAGAATGTGCCCTTTGGTTGTTTAAACGATTGTATATTCCTACATGTTTTTGTGTACATTAAAAAACACAGAGGGAATAGTAGCAAATACTGTTAACCAATGATGCATGGAGGGGATTATAATCATTGCAATGAAAGAAAATACGACAGGTTTAGCAAAAAACCAGTGTTCTCCCATGTAAACTATCACTCAATTCACAATAAAAGCTCTTTAAAAAAAGAAGAATCAAACGGAATTGTAGAACCATAAGATACAGTATCTGAAATATAAAACATCATTCACTAAAAAGCAAATTGGTAATAAACAAAGAGTCAGTTATCTGAAGAGTAGAGAAAAAAGAAGATATTTATTGTATTATATATTTACCCACATATTTACTATTTCCACTACTCTTCTTTTTAATTAATAATACCTCAAGGATCTGTTAATTAAAAAGAAGAGCAGTAGAAACAATAATATGTGGGTAAATATATAATGCAATAAATACTTTCTTTTTTTTTTTTTTTTTTTCTTGGATCAACCATCAACACTCATGGAAGCAGCAGCCAAGAAGTCAAACAACGTATTATATTAGGCAAAGCTGCTGCACAAGACTTTTTAAAGTGTTTAAGAGCAAAAATGTCAACTTGAAGACTAAGGTGTGCCTGACACAGGCCATGGTATTTTCAATAACCTCATATGCTTGTGAAAGCTGGACAGTGAATAAGGAAGACCATAGAAGAATTGATGCATTTGAGTTATGGTGTTGGAGGAAAATACTGAAAGTGCCATGGGCTGCCAAAAGAACCAACAGATCTGTGTTGGAAGAACGGCTGCCAGAGTGCTCCTTGGAGGCCAGGATGACCAAACTTTGTCTCTCATACTTTGGACACATTGTCAGGAGGAACCAGTCACTGGAGAGGGATATCATGTTTGGTAAGGGAGAGGGTCATAGAAAAAGAGGAAGAGCGCCAGCGACATAAATTGGCAAAGTGGCAGCATCAATGGATTCAAGCATGGTAACAATTGTAAGATTAGCCCAGGACTGGGCAGGTTTCATTCTGTTGTGCATAGGGTCATTATGAGTTGGTATCAACTTAACGGCACCTAACAACAAGGATCTGTAGGGACAGAAAAACTATCTGAAGAAATAATGGCTGAAATTTTCCCAAATTTTGATGAAAAATGTATGTTTATAGATTAAAGAAGCTCAATCAACCACAACTGAAGGGAGATACAGTTAAGCAATGGAGTCCTGGTATGGCACTGTAGGATAAGCACTGAACTGTTAACCACAAAATAGTTCAGACCCACTAGTTGCTCTTTGGAAACCGTATACAGGGACACTATGAGTTTCAATCAACTTGATGGCACTAACAAAACTTCAATACACCTAGGAAAGATATAGTCAAATGGCTAAATGTGTATGTGTGTAATTTAAAAGCAGCAAAGAAAAAGGATGTATTTCACACAGGGAAACAATGTTTTAAAATTACAAATATTTTTCTCATCAAAAACAATTGAGACTAAAAAAACAATTAAACAACATTGTTTAAGTATTGAAAGAAAAATATTATCAATCAATAATTCTGTATCTAGCAAAAATATTCTGCAAGAATAAAGGTAAAATAAAGACATTTTTAGATTTAAAAAAAATCTAGGAGAATTTGTCATCAGCAGACCTGCATTATCAAACCTACTACTAGAAGGTTTTTAGATGGAAGGGAAGCCATACCAAATGAACCATAACAAATGGAAATTTCTATCTCAGGAAAGAAGGAAGAGCAGTGGAAATAATAAATATTTGGGTGAATATATAATTTTAAATATCTTAAAATAGATGTGCCTATTTAAACCAAATATGGCTGCAAGAGTCTTACATTTCATATGAAAAGATATAATATTAGCTTTCAGAAGACTGAAAATTAAGGAAATGCAGATTATAATTTCTAGAAAACCATGAAAAACTAATGTGAAGAAGTATAATGAAAAGGTCAATAGATTAAATAAAAGGTTTATTAGAATAAATAAAAGATCAGTAGATAAAATTAAATGCAGTTCAAAACATATTTCATTAACACCAAAACAAACACAAAGGGGGAAAATATGGAAGAAATAGAAAATATGTAGTAAAATGATTAATCTGAATCAAAAGCAATCAAATTTTAATGGACTAAACATTCCAATTAAAAGTCAAAAATTATAAGAACCTCTGACAAACCAACAATAAAAACAAGACCCAGTGTACATTGTTTACAGATGGTACACTTCAAATAGAAAGACATAGGTTAAACTTAAAAGATGAGAAAAGATACATCATACAAACAGAAAACAATATTGATATCAATACAAGGTAATAAAGCAGGACATTTCATAGTGATAAAAGACTCAATTACTCAGGAAGACACAGAAATCATAAATGTGCATGTAAGTAAAACAGAGCTTCAAAATCCATGATGGAAAAAATGACATCAAAAAAAGGAGAACTAGACAAATAGTTCTCAATAATTGACAGAACAATTATATAAAAAATCAGTAAGGACAAAGAGTAACAGTGTGGTCCACTGTCCTCAGGAGTAAGGTAAGAAATCTACACTTGGGAAGAGATGGGAAAATAGGAGGGATGCACTAACTTTAGATAGTCACTATTCAGGCCCTCCGCGGGAGAAAGATGAGGCTTTCTACTCCCGTAAAGATTTACACCCTCGGAAACCCTGTACAGGGTCGCTATGGGTCGGACCCGACTCGATGGCACTTAACAACAACAACAACATTCAGGCCCAGATTGCTGCTCCGACTCCACGGGACAAACCACAGTCCAGGCCTCCCACATTCACACACACTCCCTCCTCGCCCTGAGAATCAATGAGGCCACTGGCACGCCAACTGAATATGCTGTGTTGGAACATGTTTGTGGATACAGTTGCTGTTACAATTGTGGAAAGGGGCCAGAAAGAGTTGGCAGGCCAGTCAGGAAGAGTAAAACTGTACTGACTCTTGAGATGCTAGGTAACTTGGGCTGTGCGCCATACCTGCAGCCTTGGCCATGCAAGGTCCTGGGGACAAGCAGAGGTGGTCTGTGTGAATGCCCAGGGAGGTCATCACTTCTTGCTTAAGGGAGGTTTCTCCCAGCCCTTCTGATTAGAAGTGAAGGCCTCTAAATGCTCTTTCCCCCTCCCTGCAAATGCCTGTAAACCCACAAAACATGTGCCATGTCCAACTAAAGCCCAACATTTGACCAGGGTCATACTGAAAAGAAAAAAGAACATAGAACATTACTACCAAGGTGTCAGGAAGGACCACTGTAGGGCAGCAGGAATACCGGAGCACCTGGCCCATCTTCCAGATGGAGAGAGGAACAACTATGAGGAGCAGCAAGAAGCCAACAAATGCAAACAAGGCCAGCGCCAGAGGGAGGGCGTCTCCTAGAAACAAGATAAAAAATAAATAAATAAAAACACTTAACAGACAACAGTGAAGACAGAATCTTCTAATCCTGGGCTTCCTTCATCTCCCAGAGTTGGCTCTATACATTAGCCAAGATGGCAGATGCCAACATTCTGAGATTTCATCTGTGCCTAAGTGATTCAAATTACCTCCATTAAAGCCATCTTTTGAAAATCTAGAGTAAGGCCTAGTTTCCAGAAAGCCCCAGGGAAGATTCAACTCCCTTCTTTGGAAAGGGAAAAGGGAGGAGCATCACTTGTTAAGCAACCAGCCGTGTTAGCACGTACCTTGGCACTGCTACCAGAAGGATGGCACAGTGCCAGGCCCCAGGCAGGATGCAGGGGAGGTGCTGAAAGAGAACAACACAGAAGGGCAATAACTGAAAACAGAGCATACTTCACAATTGCTCCTGGCAGTGATCCCCATTATGGAGAAAAACAAATTTGGACAATTCAGAAAACAGTCATATGCTGACTGCTGTATATCACGCACCTACTATGTATACGAGGGTTACTATCACCTATGGACACTGTGCCAGAAACTAAACGTGTATTTCTCTGTACTTCAAAACAAATGGGAATATCCCTGATTTCATTGGGAAGGAAACCAATGTACAAAATGGTTAAGTGACTTACCCAAGGTCACATAGGTAAAGCTTCCTCCAAAACTCAAATATTCATGGGAAAGATCAGCAAAAAGGATTGTTTTCAATGTGTATCTTATATTTTTTTCAAGACCCATATGAATGTTGTAAATATTCAAAATAATAATTAGAATTTTAATGGCTAAAGGATTATTCACAAAAATGTGACTAATGATATTCGAGTGGCAGAATCATGGGATGTGGGTGATCTTTTTTTATTTCTTTTCAGACGTTTTCAAATATTTTAGAACATAAAGAATTCAAGGATTAACTGAAACAAGAGAATTCTATAGACTCCCCATAATGTTCCTTCCAGACAAAAGAGGCGATGTTTAAAATGGGGTGCTTTCTTTCCAAGTCTGAGTCTCAGATGCCCCAGACTATTCTCCTGTAAGCCCCACTGTTCACAGGTAGTGACCATCTGGTAAACCTAACTTAGTATATCTGGCCTCAACCCCACAAAGCTTTCAGGGGAAAGTGCTCCAGAGAGCTGCTCAGGTGACTCCCACCCAGCCCTAGAGTGCACTCCTTCCTCAGTGGAAGGATTAGAGTAAAGCACACTTTCCCCTCACCACAGGAACCCACCCAATAGAGGAACAGGTCAGTGAGACCATGAGAAGATCCAAAACTAAAGGAGCCCAGCAGACATCTGCATATCCACCAGGAGGGACTGCCACCTTTGCAGGGCTTCAGGGAACCTGTGTGTTCTTACCTTGAACCTCGATACATTCTGCCTGGCTGAAGGCACTACACCTCTCAATGGCCTTCACGAATGTCTGAGCCTTTGCACAGTACTTGACCCCTGGCTCCATGGTTTCCAGGTGCACTGGAATGTTCCCACTCTTCACCACTTTGATATGTGCCTTTAGGAGATCAAAAAAAAAACAACACTGAGGGAGGGAGGGAGAACAGGAAACAGTGAGAAGTGCCAGGCTGAGAAAGCTTCAGATCTGTCCTTTCCAGGATGTATATGGGATGTTCCTCCTCATTCACTGATTCACTTATATTTATTAAGCACCTACTAGGATATCAGAGACCTGGTGTGGCACTGTAGGATCAGCATTGGACTGGAACCACAGTGTTGGCAGTTTAAAACCCACCAGCTGCTCCTCGGAAACACTATACAGGGTCACTATGAGTCATAACCAACTCAAAGGCACTTAATAACAACAACAATCATATCAGTTTGAGGACTAAGATGCATTCAATCCAAGTCATAGTCTTGTCAATAGCCTCATATACATGTGAAAGTTGGACAATGAAAAAGGAAGACTGGAGCAGAATTGATGCATTTGAGTTGTGGTGTTGGAGAAGAATATTGAAAGTACCATGGACTGCCAGAAGAACAAACAGGTCTGTGTTGGAAAAAGTACGACCAGTCTGCTCCTTAGAAGCTAGGAGGGTAAAGTGCAGGGTAAGCAAAAAAAAGGAAGACCCTAATGAGAAGGAATGGCACGATGCCAGCAGCAATGGGCTCTAGCATCACAATTATGAAGAGGGTGCAGGGCCAGACAGTGTTTCATTCCCTTGTGTGTATTGTCACTTTGAGTCAGAAACAACTCAATGGCACCTGACAACAACAACTATGAGTCACATACTGTTCTAGGCACTGGGACACAGCAGTGAACAAAATGGGAAAAGTATCTGCCCTCCTGGAGCTCACATGAGGGGAGACAGACAATATATGAATACGAGTCACAGTGCTATGAAGCAAATGAAACAGGACAAGGGATAGAGTGATGGATGCATTATTTTAGACAGACGGTCAGGGAAAACCTCTCTGACGGGGTAATATCTGGCATGGCCATGTCATAGGGGAGATAAGCGCACAGTGCCCCCTCACTCATCTATATGTCCATCCCTCCACCTTCATCCTAAACCCCAGGTCTCTGATGCATGTCTGATCCTGTGAAGGCCTCTCTCGGCCAGGCCCAAATGACTCAGCGTACACACACCTTTCTCAGCACAAGTTGTGCCAATTACCAAGGGTGGGAAATGGGCTCAGCCCAAACAACCAGAGGGAGCTGCATGCACCCTCATGCCCAGGCCTGACCTGTCCCCACACTACTCCATCTTCCTGGCTGACAATGCATGTTCTATCACTGGGCCCTGATTTATCAGGAAAGACAGTAAATAGGTAAATACTAGAAATCAGCATCAGTGACTGCTCCACCTGCCTCCACTTACAGCTCCTGTTTAGTGGTTGGTGGAGCACATGCCAGCTGCCCTCCCTCCCCCAAATACCTCTATGAGGTAAGGGGTACCACTGAGCCACAAAGGACCCAATATGAGGACAGCAACCTGCACCCTGCAATCCATGATACATAATAACATGAGCAGTACTAATCAGACCCCTTTTCCCGGAATTCAGTCTTGGAAAGCTGAATACCTGAGGCTAGAAGGCAAGGACAAAAAAGAGGGACACAATAAAGGGAATCAGGCCTAGGAGGTCTTGAAGAGTTGGGGAATGTGTAGAGTCTTAGGTTCATGTAGGAAGGATCAGGCCTGTGAGCAAGCAGGGCAGAGGGCCACAGAAAGTGTGCAATAGGGAGGACCCACCAGATGAAGCAAGACTTGGTTCTGTGTCAGCTCTGGTCATAGATTGTGGCAGATTTGTCTATAATAGTGATAGATAATGATTCATACTAATCCTATTTATAATAAAGTCTATTAATCCTACAATAGAAGATTGCTCTGAAACAATCAGGCCTACTGATCCAAAACATGCCAGGGTTAGTTTCTGAGGAGACCAGTGGGTAAGGAAGAAATGCATTGAAAGGTGTTGTAGCCTCACCTATGTTAGAATTTAGGGTAAGGAGGCAGCTCACACACTTTGGCAAATCTTACCTACCTGGACCAATACAGTTCTTTAATGAAGAGCCTTCCAGGTTTGTTGGCATAATCTCATCTCTCCTTTCCCATAAGTCTCTCTGTTCATCCTCAGGCCATCTCAGACAGTGAGCACTGGGCAAGGCCAGCTTGCCTTGCCACCCCTCAGAGTCTGCCCCCTCTGCCAAAACTTCAGAAAAGCAGAAGACTGATTCAAAAGTCAAGGCAAGAAGTCTCACCTGGGCATCAGGCTCACTCTTCCAGTAGGTCACATGGAACTCAAACTGAGGCCCCAGGTCTTCTAGCTCAATAACCAGATAAAAGCCATCCTTGGTAACCTCTATCTTGGGTGGAGTGAGGATGGCTATTGACAAAAAGAAAAGTAGAATCAAAGTCAGCCTGGACAGCACTGATTTCCCTGGAATATGGGGATAAGTCTCTGGTGGAAACATGCCAGCCCTATGAAGAAAGGATGGGGTTGGTTGGAGCTCCACAGCATGTGGAAGCATGCACATGAATACTCTCCTGTACTCAGCAGGTACCCAGTAATTGCTTTTGGAAAGATGAATGAATGAAGTAAAAAGTGATCAAGATTTACTGTAAATTCCTTTGCCACCTCTTGAGGAGAATAAAGTCCTCTTCTTATCCTTCCCCAGGAGGCACATATACAGAAAAATTACTGAACACTCAAGGAAGCATTCTGACTTTGGGGTTTAAATGTTTATAATCTATGCTCCTCTTAGCTTTCCTGCAGAAATTGCTTCTTTTTTTGGCTCATTTAAGCGAGCAGGTGCTGTTTCGTAATGCTTGCCAAATACCTATGGGAATTTAGCTTGTAGCGATCACAGCCTTGGCCCAATCTTTGCCCGTTGGCCCCACACCTGTAGGGGGCATGTACACTCCTTTAGCATACACAGATTAGTGGCATGAACAGACTGCTGATGACTTTGAAAAATCAGCAAATTGGCACCTTATGAATGGGTTGGCCATTCTATTATCAGCCCAAGGATTCTTGATCTCATATTCCGACTAGGAGCTGTTGGCATGTCAGAGGGTTTTACAAATTCCAGTAATCAACTCTGAAAATTACAGCATAAAAACAAGCACATCTTTCACCTTCCGGATTCCAGAGAGGCCAACAACCCCTGCAGATACATTCCCATCAGCGGGCCAAGAAGAGAAGGGCCCCCACAGGCATTCTCAACTCCCTGGCTACTGATGATGACAGAGTCATGCTTGCCTCTCAAATTTAGACACTGCAAGGCCAGAAGAGCCATCTAGATTGCTGGTATGGTGCTGCAAGACAAGCACTAGACCTCAAGGTCTGTTTGAACCATAAGGTTGATGGTTCAAACTCCTTGAAAACCCTATACAAGGTTGCTATGAGTTGGAGCTGACTCAAAGACACTTAACAACAACACTGAGGGACGTTTAGTCTCTAAAGTAGTGGATCTCAACCACAGCTCTGCATGAGAATAACCACCACAGAGATTTCTTTTTAATTCCCAATAAACAAACAATACACCAATTGTTTAAATTAGACTCTCTAAGGGTGGGCCCCAGACATCAGTGGAGTATAAAGTTCCGAAGAAGCCCTGGGGACTCCTGATGTGGTACTGTTAGGATCAGCACTGGACATCAAACCACAAAGTCAGGAATTCAAACACACCAGCTGCTCCTAGGAAACCCTATACAAGGTCAGCACTACTTAACAACAAAAATGAACCCTGGAAGGATCCCTACTGGCACTGTAGATTAGGCATTAAGCTGATAACCACCAGGCCCACAGTTCAAACCTAGTAGCATCTCTAAGAGAGAAAGATGAAACTGTCTGCTCCTATAAAGATTTAGTCTCAGTAATCCTAAGGAGCAGTTCTATCATGTCCTATAGGGTCAAAGTGAACTTGATGGCAGTGAGCTCAGGTTTGGGTTTTTTAAGATGGCTCCTGATGAGTCCCTGGTGGCAAAATGGTCAAGCCCTAGCTGTAAACAGAAAGGTTGCTGGTTATCTGCTTCAGTAAAGCTTGTTGTTGTTATTGTTAAGTGCCTGTTCGAGATAGTTCCGACCCATAGCGACCCCGAACAGGGTTTCTGAGGCTGTAAATCTTTATGGGAGCAGACAGCCTCATCTTTCTCCCGCAGAGCAGCTGGTAGTTTTGAACTACTGATCTTACGGTTCGCAGACCAGTTCAATTCGTAACCACTACGCTACCAGAGCTTACAGCCTTGGAAATCCTATGGGGCAGTTCTCATCTGTCCTATAGGATCACTCTGAGTCAGAATCAACTCAGCGGCAGTGGGTTTGGCTTTTTGACTTAAGTGACTTCAATAAACATTCACGATTAAGAACTGCTCTCAACAAGGTTTCCTTTAAGAGTAGGAAGTGCCTCTCAGGAGAGACTTAAAAAACCATTTTTCACAGGCTTGGAGAGAAGACGAGTAACCATGTTCACATGCAAATGAACAGATTTAATGTTAACCTGTATGCTGAGCAAATAATCCGAGAAACTGGGTTATATGACGAAAAATGTGGCATCAGGATTGGAGGAAGACTCATTAAAAACCTGCAATATGCAGATGATACAACCTTGCTTGCTGAAAGTGAAGAGGACTTGAAACATTTACTTATGAAGATCAAAGAGCACATCCTTCAGTATTGATTGAATCTCAATGTAAAGAAAACAAAAATCTTCACCACTGGACCGTTAAATAAAATTCTTACCAACGGAGAAAAGATTGAAGTTGTCAAGGACTTCATTCTCCTTAGATCAACCATCAACACTCATGGAAGCAGCAGACAAGAAATCAAATGAGGTATTGCATTAGGCAAATCTGCTGCATAAGACCTTTTTAAAGTGTTGAAGAACAAAGATGTCAGCTTGAGGACTAAGGTGCACCTGACCCAAGCCACGGTATTTTCAATAACCTCATATGCATGCGAAAGCTGGACAATGAATAAGGAAGACCATAGAAGAATTGATGCTTTTGATTTATGGTGTTGGAAGAGAATATTGAAAGTGCCACGGGCTGCCAAAAGAACCAACAGAACTGTTTTGGAAGAAGTGCAATTAGAGTGCTCCTTAGAGGCCAGGATGGCCAAACTTCGTGTCTCATACTTCGGACATATTGTCAGGAGGGACCAGTCAGTGGAGAAGGATATTGTGTTTGCTAAGGTGGAGGATCAGAGAAAAAGAGGAAGACCCCCAGAGAGATAGATTGGCCAAGTGGCAGCATCAATGGGCTCAAGTGTGGCAATGATTGTGAGATTGGCCCAGGATTGGGCAGTGTTTCATTCTGCTGTGCATAAGGTTGCTATGAGCCAGTAGCGACTCAATGGTACAACAATTGTCCTTAAGAGGCCCTATCTCACCCAGTTGCTACCTCCCACTGCACAGAGAACATACAGGACCACATTTTCTGCAGGTCTGATGCAGGTACAGTCTGCTATTCCCCACACCTCTTACAGACAGCTCTTTTCTTGTGTACATTGGCCTTCTTACAGTTGTTATTACGCACCCCTACCCATCCACACATTGCTGTAGATAGAGGCATGTCTATGGAAAATAGTGTCTATTAGAATTAGTTTTAAATTGCTGAATGATCTCTCAAGCTGCAATAGTGAATAGAAATTATCTATTGGCAGCCCCCCTCAAATGATGTCCAGGGCACGTGCCTACCCTACCAGACCCTAGATATACCTCTGTTTGTAGTCACTCCCTTATCTCCATCTAACCCAGACCTTCCCTAACAACAAGCAACAGCTGCCAGCACTAATGATGGTCTTGGCTGGGACCCCATGCTCCCTAAGCCCAGAGGATGGTGGTGAGTGCTTCCTGGGTTCTGAAGGCAGAGCTTCAGTGCCCTCTGGTGCCCCTTAGGCTCCTCTGGTGCCCAACACTGAGATCCCACCACTTCACCTGCATCCTCCCAGCACCTGGGCAAGGAGGCCTAGGCAGAGTCTACATTCTACACAATAATCTTTCACTGGTATGCTGGTATGGCATGTAAGATAAGCACTGGATGCTAACTGCAAAGTTGGTGGTTCAAACTTACCAGCCACTTGTCAGAAACCCTATACAGGATTGGTATATGTCAGACCCAACTCGATGGCACTTAGTAAAAACAACAAGCCTACTTGGTCCTATTCTTACCTCATCTCCAATATCTCCTCTCTCTGGCTATCAACTCTGGGCAATATTATTGTTGTTAAGTGTGGCTGGATCAGTTCCAACTCATAAGTGGCCCTGACCTGGTGTGGTGGTGTAGGCTAAGCACTGGACCACAAGGTTGGTGGTTCAAATCTACCAGCCGCTGCTCAGAAACCCTATACAGGGTCACTATGACTCAGAATCAACTCAACAGCACTTTACAACAATAACATAGGGTTTCTAAGCAGCAGCTGGTAAGTTTGAACTACTGACCATGTGGTTATCAGTCCAGTGCTTACCTTACAGCACCATTGTATGATAAGCACTGGACTGAGTGGTTCAAACCTACCAGCTTCTTCTCAGAAACCCTATGCAGGATCACTATGAGTCAAAACTGACTTAACAGCACTTAACAACTACCACCACCAATAGTTTAATGCTTACAGTAGAACATCACTCCACTGAGCATCTTGTATATCATCTCCTGCAACTCTCACAGCTCCTCAGTGTGGCAGGCCATTGGCCCTTTTACAAACGAAGAGGCTGAGACCCGGTTCCCAGAAGTGCCAGCTTCCCCTTTCATCTGTTTTCACCTTCCTTTGTCTCCTCCAGTTAAAGTCATCCCATCTTCTAACATTTCTGATTTCCATCCAGTCTCATACACCCCTCAATAAGCTTTGACTGATCCCATAATTGCAGATGCTACCTCAAACCTTCCTCTACCCTCATTCCCAGAGGAGAATCTTCTCCTGCCACATCAAAAAAAAAAAAAAAAGCAACTGAAGGCCCTTCCCTTGTCTTTCCTTAAGCCTATTTTGGTCACATTCTCAGCCATGCCAGTCTCTCAGGTGAAGCCCACAACCACTCACTCCTCCATCCTGCAGCCTGACCACCACCAGCCTCATTCCATGAAACCACTTTCTCAAGGGCCTGACCAGGGGCCTCCTTCTACTCTTTCCCTTGGGCCTACTGACAGCTCTTCTCTTCATCACCCTGTTCCTGCCAAGCCCCTAACTGGCACCCTTCCTTCTATTTTCTTTTTAAACTCTAGGATTTATTAGGACCCTGCTCTGGATTCTTGTTGTCCCCCATATTTTATCCCTAGACAATCTCATCTGCTCCCAAGCCTTCGGTTACTAACTTTGTGTTGTGTGTCTGAGTTCCAGGTCCTAATTTCCATATCGAATACGATACCTTGCTGAAACCTCAATGTCAAAGAGCCCAAAGCCAAGGGTAGCTCCTCTTCCCCAAGACTAGTTTCTCTTCCTGGGGTCTCAATCTTAGATCGTGTTCTCACCAGCCCCAGTCACAGGCTGGACATCATCATTGTCTCTCCTACTGCATTTCCTAATAGCTTCTCCCAAAGTTCTGTCCTTTCTAACTCAGCCATGTCTCTGAAATTTGTCCTCTCCTCTCTCTACTCTCCCACACTTTTGGGATCAGGACCCATCTTGGCTCAGACGGGATGTTACAACTCCCTCCTCAGTCTTCACCATCCAGATTTGTCTTACTCCAGTTCACTTCCACATAGCAGCCAGGGTGATTATTCTATCAAACGACCCTCGCCTTAGAGCCGATTTTATCAAGCTTCATGTTATAGCCCCTCTCCACATGACCAGCTGCTTCCTCACCTCCTGCATATTTAGCCCTTGCTGCTGCTGTTCCCAAACATATACACCCTATTTACAAATGGGCTAAGGCTCCTGCTCTGCCATTTTTTTCCCTTAGTTCTTTGTCAATTAATTTCCAGATACTATTCTGGTATGGCATGTAAGGTAAGCACTGGACTGCTAACCACAAGATCAGCAGTTCAACCCATCAGTCACTCCTCAGAAACCCTATACAGGGTCACTATGAGTCAGAAACAAGTTTACAGCATTAACAACAACATTGCACTAGAAAAGCTGTGTATTTCCCAATGGTCTTATATGGGCAACTGTTTCTGGTGGGTCTGTATCTTTTCACAAAGAAGCTGCTCATGCAGTGAATGCAGGTGGACCCCAAATGGAAGGCAGGATAAAATGGGTTGAGCTTTCTCAGGGCAGAAAGGAACAGTCCTAGCTTTGTTCCCCCATTCCCAGAGCAGTTTTTCTTCCAGGTCCCAATGTCAGTGTCCCCTCTACCTACAGACCCTGACAGAGACATGAAGTCAGAAGGAGAAAGCATGTAGGAAACCATTGGTAACTTTTTAAATGTACAAGTTAGGGTTGCTTGTGTTCACGATACGCTGGCTATACAAAGCTGCTTTGATGCTAAAGAAAGTCTGGAAAATCTATGTCAACATGGTCCTGAAGGAGAAGTTAGGAAGTAAGGGAAAGAGGGAAGAATAAGGAGAAACATGACTTACTTGAGTTTCTATTAAAGCCGTGCTCCAGGATGCTCCAGTCTGAAGTCTGTAAGCCCAGTGTGGCTCGGACTCGGAGGTTGTACCACACAGTAGTAGTGATGTCATCAGTGACATCACACATAGGACCTTCTGTGGGTGAGCACCAGTGACTGGGAATCCAGACGTGGCTTAGATACAGACTCTCATACTCCCTAGGCAAGAGGAAGAGAGCACAGCATCACACCAGCCATTCTCTTACTCTGGGTTCTTGGTGTTGTTGTCAGTAAAATAATCATTTACTCTCCACCATAGTGTGGCACTGCAGAATAATTCACTGGGCTTCAAGGTCGGATTGAACTACAAAGGAATTCAAACCCACCAGCCGTTCCTCAGAAACCCTATACAGGATCTCTATGGGTTGGAACCAACTCAACAGCACTTAACAGCCGCATAGTTCCTCTACTCTCCAATCAATTCTTTCTTACTCTTACTATCACCAGACAAGAGAAACATAGGTTTCTATACACATTCCATTCCAGTTTCTCCATCTCCATGGCCACTGTCATCATCTGAACTGGCCTTCCACCTTCTACATCTGTCATTCTTCAAACCATTCATTACTCACCAAGTCATGGAATTTCCCTACTAAATGACTTCCCAGAGCACTCACACTGAAATTTAAACTTTCATGGCCTACAAGGAGATGCCTGCTCTCCCACCCAGTCCTGAGCATAATGTTCACCCTACACTGGCCCCTCACCATTCCTCCACCATGTTGGGCTGTTTTTGCCTTAGGATCTTTTCATGCCCTGCTTCCAGTATCCATATGTTTGGGGTTGTCTCCTGCTGTCCTTCAAATGTCAGCTTCAATATCACCTCCTCAGAAAAGCCTTCCTGACCACTCTGCTAAGGAGCTGCATAGTCAACTCTCTGCCACATGACTCTTTAACTTCTAGCTAGCACTGATCACCACCTGAAATTATCTAGAGCAATCGTGCCAAAAAAAAATGTCTGTGGTGATGGAAAAGTACTTTATCTACTTTGTCCAATATGGTAACCATTAGCATATGTAGCTTCTGATCATTTGACACAGGGTTAATGTGATTGGGCAACAAAAATTTTTATTTTATTTTATTTTAATCATTACATTATTTCAATTCATTAAAGTGGCTACCACATTGGACAATGCAGAACTACATATTTATTTATTAACCATTTTTGTGCTTGTTTCCTCCTCTAGATGTAGGCTCCCTATATCCAGAAACTTGGTCTGCTGTACCCTTGAGCCTAGAAGAATGCCTCCATAGGTGGTTACTTTGTATTGATTCTTAATTAAATATACCGAGCATCTTTTGTTTCCTGGTCATTCTACAACACTCCAAAAGCCTGGAGACCTGAAGAAGAGTTTCTTCAAGCTTACCTGGTCCTGGGTCAGATGACTTTTAAGGCCACATGATCTGTTTCAGCTCCTGGGTGCAAGCTCATGGTCATAAAAAATAGACATTTTTCCCATCCTGAAAGTATCTAAGAATCCAGTGATGGCTCCATCTCAAGTGAGAGCCAAACTATTTTCTAAGATTTTCTCCAGCATTGGAGACTTTTTCAGCTCACTGTTGAAAAGAATCTCCATATAAATGTGTTTATAGATGTTTGCATTGCCAGAGCATTCACTATCAAGTCCAGTGGACAATTTCCCATACCTCTTCAACTCTCCCAAAGCCCATGCAGACAGAGGAGGGAAGATTCTTAGAGAAATTCTATCCCTGGATTTGCAAAGCCTCCTTGAGCCCAGGGTGAAGGCATTGGTAACAGGAACCAACTGTTAACTAAGGTAGAAAAACAATAAAAGTTAAGAATTAAAACCTTACCCCTGGTACTCGACAGAATAGTGTATTCTTTCTCCAGGCACAATCACTGGGGTCCATGTTAAGACATGCTTCATGTTGGTTGAATGTATAGATAGGTTCTGAGGGGCAGGCAGAACATCCGCTCCACCTAGAATCAAGAGGCAGACAGACAGACTGACAGGTGAGCTCTTATTGGGGAAACGCCAAGCTTCAAATTAATGTCTAAATGAAAGGCATCACATGTTTATGAAGCAGAAACAACCCTAATTTCATCCCACATATTCTATACTAAACTTTTGTTATCATTTTCATTGTAATTCTGGTTTTGGTGATAATGTAATGGTATATTATGGCAGCTACGATGAAGTTCTGGAGTGGCACTGTAGGATAAGCACTGATCCTCAAGGTAGGTTTGAACCACAAGGTCAATGATTCAAACTCACCAGCTGCTCCTCAGAAACCCTATACAGAGTCAGAAATGACTCAATGGCACTTAACAGTAATAACTATTTATTGAGCAGTAATCATGTTCCATCTAGGCCATATGTTAAATTGTTACACTATTATCTCATTTAATCCTCTTAACCATGCTGGAAGGTAAGGCCTATTATCCTCTCCCTGTGTGAGTGAGGAAACTGAGGCATACTGTTTCCAACTCTTATGTCAGACTAACCTGAATCTAGGCCTTGACCCTGCCAATTACTATCTGACCTTAAGGAAGTTGCAATAAACCTGTGCCTCCCACCCTGCATGGCAAACCTAGGCAGGCTCCTGCCAGTTTCTCATCATCCCCTTCTCCTTTTGCTGCCATCCTCAGATGCAGTACACATTCCCTCAAGGACCCCAACAAGACTGAATTGGGCAGGAGAACAAAGAAGAAGGCGGATCAGGTGGACGTACAGCAGAGAGCTCCACCAACAACAACACAGAATACCTGACCAAGCAGGTTCAGGGGATGGTCCCAGAACTCAGAACCACATATAAAGGAATACTTAGAAGGTTGGAAGGCTCACAGCTGGGGGAATTTGTGGCAGAAGCAAGAAATCCATTGCTTTCTAGTCTGGGACGCTCAGCTACTCCAGGAGCCGCCATCTTGGGTGAGACCACGTGGGGAAAGGATCGGAGCGGCCACCAACGCCTGACAGAAACGCAGAGATAAAGGTGTGGACATTCTTTTCTTTTGGTAGCTGTTCATTGGTCCCTTGGTCTCTGCGCACCTCCATTCCGGTGACTATAAGGGTGCCTGAACTAGTGGGCACCCCAGCCCCAACCTCGGAGGGCTCTACTACGCATGCGCACAGATTTCCTCGAAATTTAAAGAGACAGTTTCCAATTAAAACCAAACGGCCACAGCTGGCCCTGAACTGTTTACAACTAGAGAAAAGGACTGAACGGGGATTGTGGAGCAGGACAAGCAGAAAAAAGAGAAAATAGGCC
>NW_006408546.1:13861323-13863629 GCF_000296735.1 Chrysochloris asiatica | reverse complement strand
AAAAAAAAAAAAAAGACTGAATGGGGCATCAGCTGCCAGCTACAAGGGTCAGGCTCAGGCCTGCTGTAGAGGGAATACAGTCAAGAAGGGCACTAAGCCAGTTCAGAGACTGCCTGGAAAGACTGTGAGCCCTCAGGTCAACATGGAGCAGAAGCATGCACACAGTAGGTCTACCACTGACACACAGGATGAAATAAGTATGTGAAGCTAAACGTACTCTCATAAGGACTTTGAGCAAGCTCAGATCCATCTTCCCATGCAACCTCAGGGGACAGTCTATCCCTATTCCATGGTTCTTCTCTTCCCTCTTTCACATGCTCCTCTTTTACTGTCCAACACCTATCTCCCTTTGCTGTTATTGTCACAGTGATAACATCAACAGCATCATGTGTTGTGGAACTGAGGCTCTCACCCAGGACCTTTCATCTCTGAGCCTGTCTCCAGATTGGCCCCTGCTGCTACCCATTATCAAGCCCTGCAAGCACGAGGGGATGGAGAAAGCTAGAGACACCCCTCCTGGCTCCCCTCCCTATTCTCTAATGTAGGACCCTGGTGCTGTACCTCCATTTTGCCTTCAGCATCTGTAGGCCTGCATGTGAGGAAACACCTGGGAAACCCACAAGGGGGGCTTCCTGCACTCCCCACCCCTAACCTCACAATCACCCAAAGGATGGGAAGGAAAAGGGCCAGCTGGGGAGGTGCATGGCACGGGAGGATGGGTATGGGCCTCCCTAACATCCTTCCTCTAGTAAATATGCAAAACATTTCTCTCAGACAGCCATTTAGGAAATATGAAGCTATTAAAGCATGAGGGATCCTGGCTTCTGACCAGACACCCAGCCCAGTAAAGGAATGCAGAGCAATCACAGAGCCTGGCCCTGTTTCCAGTACCACAGTGCTCAGCTGGGAACTTTGAATCCTCTGATTTTCTCTCCCAACTTGTTCCCATATCTAGTGACAACCTCTCCATCTCCTTTCCCTTTCAAGTTGGCTAAAGGAACTGACACATCCAAATTGCTGTTCCCATCCCCTCCCAAGCCTTCCTAGATGCAAACACCAAAGACTGTCTCCACTATCACTTCTCCCACTTTCAGCCTCGCTTTGCTTCCGGCTGCTCCTCTCCAGGCTTGAACTTGACTCCACATCTCCTGAGTGGGGCCTGGGACACAGACTACTTTGCCTCAAGTTATTTTTTATTTCATGAAATTTGGCTCTTAAATTCTTCAACCTCTGTGGCAGGCTCTCTGCTCCCCAAAGAAGTCACAACTCAGCCACCTTTCCATCCCACTTAAGAGAGGATCATCACAGCCATGCAAGTACATTGACAAACAGAAATTCTATTGAAGGGACCTTTGTGTCATCCCACCTTTCCTCAAGCCTCCCCCAAATATAACAAACCAAGACTTACTATCTCTACTGTGGTACCTTAAGGAGTTCCATGGTATTGGGACTAGGGTCCACTCTCTGAGGAGGTAGACAGGCTAGGGATAATCTCATTCTAACAGTGCTGTAAGTTTGCATGGAGACCAAGCAACCCAGCAGAATGAGAACACGTTAGGTAGAAGTCCAGCATGGAACATGCACTCAAGAATTAGCAGCTGGAGCCTTGATAAGAACATATAGTCAACAGGCAGAACATGTCTCTCTCTCGCTCTCTAACTTTGTATTATAAAATTTTCAAACATATTCAAAAGAAGAGAGGCTAATGTAAGAATCCAGTGTGTCCCCTGAAGTCCTGGTATGGTGCTATGGACTAAAACACTGAACTGCAAGGTCAGTTTGAACTACAAGGTCAGCAGTTCAAACTCACCAGCCATTCCTTGGAAACCTATACAGGGTTGTATGAGTCAGAACCAACTCAATGGCACTAAACAACAACAACAATTTATCCACTAGACTGTTAAACACAAAGTCAGCAGTCCAAACTCACCACCTGTTCCATGGGACAAGATGAGGCTTTCTGCTCCCATAAAGATTTACAGCCTAAAAACGACAATTTCAGAGTCCCTATGAGTTGGAATCAAAACTTGACGAAAGTGGATTTATGAATCCATTATCCAGTTTCCACCATGATAATTTCATGACCCATCTTGTTTCTTCAATATAGTCACTCACTCCACCCTACCTTGGATAGTTTTGGGGTTTTTATTGTTTTTAAGGTTTTTATTGTGGACTGAGTGAAAGTTTACAGGGCAGATCACCAGTTTCACATTCAACAAATCATATACCTTGTTTCATTACAATGATTATAATCCCCTCCATGTACCATCAGTTAACAGTATTTCTCTCTATTCATTTTAGCTTTA
>NW_006408546.1:13853289-13860598 GCF_000296735.1 Chrysochloris asiatica | reverse complement strand
TAAATATATAAAGAAAGTAATCTTCCTCTAGTCGAGTTCTGATTATCAAGTCATCAAAGCTAGGTCAAATGGGTACTGTCTGCAGGTTTGGGTGTTCTTGTGCATCTCCCCTCACTTCATATCAGCTGAATGCTTCACTCTCAGCTCAAACCCTCTATGGCCATGTCCTTGTCCATGGGCTCAGGTGTCCCCAGGTCTCACCACACTTTGGACCAACCAGCCCTTCCCCTTCTCTCTCTCATTTCCAGATCAACGGGCATCAATGGACTGTGGTTGAACTCAGCCCATTTCTTCATTGCTGCCTTTCCTCCTCTTCCACTCACCAGTAGACCAATGTGATCACCAGCAAGTTTACATGCCTCTTTGGGTGTTCCTTTGAGTTTCAGTCTTAGAGGGACTTTGTCTTAAAGGAACTTGATTGCTTGCCTTGATAGCTTCCTGGCGAACAGCCTGCTTATTCTTGAAGTAGCCAGTCATGCTGACATTTTTGTTTTAGGTTTTTCCTGATGATTTTCCTTGAAGATGTATCTTCTGTTGCTCTAGTTGTTCCAGACTGGTCTGCTTGTCCTTGCTAGAGGGAATGTCCCACCTCAGAAGGTTCTGGATGGGACTCAGGATTCCACCTAAGGTTCTATACTCTGTAAAGGCTTTGCAAAAGGCCTCTTTCACTGGGCAAGTTCTAGAACTCCTTTTAGGTATTCCAATCAGTTAGAGTCGGAAGACGGGCTTACAAGTTTTCTGTAATGATGTTTCCCAACATTCCTTTCTATCTCACTGGAGTGTCTATTTTATAATAGTAGGCAAGGAAAACCAATATTCGTAAGACATTCAAGCATTTTGTATTGTTTCCCCTCTTCAAACTATGCCTAGATCCCTGTATCACAGAGCCCTGTTGTTCCAAGGTTGAGCATGCATCACTATTTATCTCTGTCCCACTTAGGCCATGCAAACCTGTCTCAGTATTACGCTTCCTCCCCCTTCTTGTATTTCCCTCTTCCTCATTCTTGTGTTGCCCTCCCCAATACCCAAACTAAACCTGCCACCCCCATCACCACTGTTATGGTTACCTACCTTATATTCCATTAACTCTTCCCTCCATTTAAGACAGTCTATTTTATCCTGTAATCTACCTGACCTTCCCACCACCTGGCTCTCTGCTCCTCTGTGTTTACCTTCTTTTGCATTGTAATTGTTTTGATCATAGACTGACCTCCCAGATCCTCTGTTCTTATAATTTTATTCTGTTCTTGACTCTTCCATTTTGTTCTTGACTCTTCCATTTGAGTTCAGGGTGATGCTGCCAAGTGTATCATTCTCTGGTTGTTGTATGTTCTTGTTGGTTCTCAGTCCACAGAACTTCCTTTAGGATGTTTTGTAGCACAGGGTTGGCTTTGGCAAAATCCCTTAGCTTCTGTTTATCCTGGAATGTTTTGATTATACCATCATATTTGATGGACAGCTTTTCTGGGTAGAGGATTCTTGGGTGGCAGTTTTTTTCTTTCAGGGTTTTATATATGTTTCCCCATTGCCTTCTTGCCTGCATGGTTTCTGTTGAGAGATCTGAGCTTAATCTGATTCGCTTGTCTTTGTATTTTACACTTCTCTTTTCCCTAGCTGCTTTCAGGATTCTGTCCTTATCTTTGATTTTGGAGAGCTTGATTATTATATGTCTTGGTGATTGTCTTTTAGGGTCTATCCTTCCTGTGATTTGTTGAGCTTCTTGATTGCTTATCTTTTCACTTTTCAGGATGTTAGGGAAATTTTCTTCCAGAAAATCTTCAACTATCTCCTCTGTGGACTTGTGTGATTCTTCCTGTCCTGGAATGCCGATAATTCTTAAGTTACCCCTCTTCATATTGTCCAACATGAATCTTAGGCCGTCTTCAGATTTTTTAAATCTTTTTTCTGCTTGTTCGTCTATCTTGGTAGTGTTGAGAGATTTATCTTCTAGCTCACTAGTTCTGACTTCTATGTCTTCAATTCTGCTCCTTTGACCTTTCAGTGTATTGTCCATTTCTGATATTCTATTATTAATCATTTGGACCTCTTCTGTAGGTTTTGAATTGTTCCCAATGCTGTATCTATCTTTTTTGATTGTTCCTGTAGCACTTTCCTGAATTCTTCCTTATTTTTCTCAACTGCATTGTATAATTTTTTGATACATTTAATAATCATTTTTCTGAATTCCTTCTCGGGCATTTGCAAAGCCTGCCCCTCTTCCAATATGGAGTGTAGGTCTACTTCCAGCTCATTTGCCTCAGTCACTTTATCTTGTTTCTGGACATGTGCAGATATGGTCATCTGCTTCTGTTTTTTAGCTTTATTCAGGAGTTATCTGTGGCCTTAATACTTAGATGGGTGTGTATTCTGGTATTTTTTATGCTTTCTGAATGCCTCCAGGTAGATGTGATCAGGATATGGGCTTCCCTTTTCACTCTTCTTCCTGAGAAATTTCAAGATGCCACTGTTGGTCATTGGGACATAACTCAGGATTTAATTTTCAGCCTATTTCCTTTTTAGTCTGCCTGTCTCACTCCACAACCCCCATTCAGACCTTTTTCCTAGTGATAAGCACTTCAGGGCTGGCTGTGGCCATTTGCACTGCGGTTTGGTTTTTAAGTGGAAACTCACTTTAAATTTTGAGATCTGTGCACATGCATAGTAAAACCCTCTGGGCATGGGGGTGGGGTATGCACTCACTCAGGCACCTCCTCTAGTCACCAGAATAGAAGTGTGCAGGCAGTGAGAGACTAATAAATAGATACCAAAAAAATAATGTCCACACCTTTATCTCCATGGTTCTATCAGGCATCCATGACTGTTCTGATTCGTCCCTCGCTTGGTCTCTCCCAAGATGGTGGCCCCAGGAGAAGCTGAGCTTCTTGAATTAGAAAGCAATGGATTTCTTGCTTCAACTACAAATTCCCCTAACTGTAAGCCTTCCAGTCTTCTAAATATTCCTTTATATGTGGTTCAGAGTTCTGGCACCATCCCCTGACCCTGCTTGGTCTGGTATTCTGTGTTGTTGCTGACTGAGCTCCTCACTGTATTTCTACCCTCTCTGCTATCTTATTTGTTCCTCTGTTTTTGTTTTCCAAAATAATATTTTATTGAGCTTTTTGGTGAACGTTTACACAGCAAAATAAGTTCCATTTTCAATTTCTATACATACTGTTTATTGATGTTAGTTACATTTTTCACAATGCAACATTCTGTTTGATTGTATTCTGATTGTCCCATATCCAGTATTCTAGTTTCCTTGCCCTCTTAACTTCTCATCTTTGCTTTAAAGTAATTGTTGACCTTCATATAAATGTTTCTTTGTTTTTTAAGGAAGCACCATAATCATGAATAATATCCTTGATTTTGTGTGCCAATCTGCTATATTCTAAAAGGTGGCCTAAGGGGATAATTTTGATTTAAGGTTTAAAGAGCATCCATATCAGGAAGTCCTGTAGTCTAAACTAGTCTAGTAAGTCTGAACTCTTAAAAACTTTGTTTTACCCTACAATTTTCTTCCATTCTCTCAGGATCCATCTATTGAGGCTCTGGTCAGAACAGTCCATGATGGTAGCCAGACACCACTAGTTATTCTGGTCCCAGGGTAGATGAGGCCATGACTCATGTAGGTTAATAGCTTTGCAAACTAGTTTCATCTCTGAGACTTTGGTTTCGTTCCTTCTCTGTTGCTCCTAATCAGTTGTTGTTAAGTACCATCAAGTTAGTTCCAACTCATAGCATCCTTGTATAAGATTTCCAAGGCTTTAAATTGTTGTGGGAGCACATAGCCTCATTTTTCTCCTGTGAAGCAGCTGGCAGGCTCAAACTGTGAACACTGTGGTTTACAGTCCAGAGTTTATGGTATGGAGCCACAGCACTTCTTTCTAGTGAGTAGAGACTCTGAATTTTAAAAAACAAAAAACCTGACATTATTAGACTTTCCAAACTAGAAACCTAGCCACAATACACACTCAACAAATTCAGAATAACTGAAATCATAGAGAATATGTTATCTGCCCATAATGTAGGAGAATTCTCTATGTAGAAATCATACAGAATATGTTATCTGCCCCTAATGTAGGTATCTGCTCATAAAGTAGGAATCACAATCACAACAATAAGTAAAATCTCTAAATACATGAAAATTAAGCATTGCACTTCTAAGTAACCCATGGGTCAAAGTGAAAGTTTTAAAGAAAAAAATTTTTTAATGTATCATACTGAATGAAATTAAACATGTCAAAATATGTAGGCTAAATCTAAAGCAGTGCTGAAAAGATATTCCTCAAATGAGCAATCTAAGATCTTACTTGAAGGACCTAGACTAAAAAAAGAAGAGCAAAATAAACCCAAAGCAAACAGAAAGAAATAACAAAGTGCAGAAATCAATGAAATAGGAAAACAGTATAGAAAATCTGTGAATCAAAAAACTAGTTCTTCAAAATAAAACTCTAGCAAGACTGATAAAAATAAAAGAAAGAAGAAACAAATCATCAATATCAGGAAAGAAATAGGGAATATCACTACAGATCCTTCTGCCATGAAAAAGATGTTGTAAGTGCCATCTAATTGGTTCTGACTCATAGCAACCCTGTATAGGATTTCTAAGAATCAGCTGGTAGGTTTGAACAGCTGACCTTGTGGTTTGAAGTTCAGTGCTGACCCTACAGCACTACATAAGAGATATTTATACTTGAGTATTTACTGTTGTTGCAAACATATCTATGAATGTGGTGGAGCATACAGGGAGAGAAATATGACATTACCAGACACCTTGAGGGAATGAGTTGTTGGACCTGAGGACTCAAGATCATAGAGCGGGTTAACATGATCAACTGGCATAACATAGTCCACAAAGACAATGTTCTACATCCTACTTTTGTGAGTAGCGACTGAGATCTTAAAAGCTCATGAATAGTCATCTAAGGTGCAAATATTTGTCTCTCCCTGTCTGGAGGAAAGAAGAGTGATGAAAATTGAAGACTTTTAGAAACAATTAGTCCAATGGACTAATGGACCATGTGAAAACATCAGTCTCCATAACACTGAGATTAGAAGAACTAGATGGTACCCAGCTAGCACTACAAACTGCTCTGAAAGGAATCATAGGAGAAGGTCCTAGATAGAGTGGGAGAAAATGTGGAACAAAACTCAAAATCATAAAATAGATCAGGTTACTGAGTAGATTGAGACTGGTGGAACCCCAAGACAATGGCCCTTGATCACCCTTCAGGAACTGAACTCATCCTCGGGACCCAATTTTGAGTCAAGCAATAGATAGGTATATAGAGGAGGCAACACTAGTGAGGCATGCACACCATTCAATGATCAATTATTCACAATCTAAAGGGCAGCATTTACCTAAGAATAAAATTCAGGAGAGTTGGGGAAAGGAGGAAGGGACACAATAAACACAGGGAAGAAGTGAGATAAGTGATGGTACAATAAGGGTATGGCAATTGAGATGAAATAAAGTAGATGATTTGTTTAATGTAATACTGATAATCTGGCTCTGTAGACCTATATTCAGTTCACAATGAAAAGTAATGTTTAAAAAAAGATATAAGATAATAATAATAATACACTCATAAGTTCAGCAATTTAGAAGAAATGCACCAATTTTTCAAAAATCACAAACAACCAAAATTCAACTAAGATGACATAGATAATCTGAATAGTCTTATAACCATAAAAGAAACTGAGAAGCTATTTTAAAAAGAAGAAGAAGTTTTCCGATCCAAATGTTTTCACTGGTAAAACGTGGCTTCATTTGGTAGAATTTTGGAGATTCTACCAAATATTATAAATAATAAGATTTACCAGCAATATTCACAATCTCTTCTAGGAAATAGAAGAGGAAGGAACATTTCTGGACTTTTTTTATGAAGTCATTCTTACCCTGATGTCAAAAGTAGACAAAGACAGTATAAAAAAATAAAACTACAGACAAGTATCTCTCATGAACTTAGATACAAAACCCTTTAATAAAATATTAGCAAACTGAACCCAGAAATATATGAGGAATTATACCAAATTGACCAAAGTTCAAAAATGATTCAATGGAAGTAGGATAGGTCTTTCAAGGAATACTTCTGGAGCAATTGGCGATGTATAGGCAAAAAACAAACACAAAAATGACCCTTAGCCTAAACCTCACACCATATGCAAGAATTAACTAAAAATGAATCATAGACTTAATGTAGAATGTAAAAATATAAAACTTTTAGAAGGAAATATAGGGAAAAAATTATTCCGACCTAGACAGATATCAAAAGTAAGATTAATAAAATGAAATATTGATATTAATTTTTTTTTCTTGCTCTACAAAAGACCCTATTAAGAGAGTAAGTAGGCAAGCTACAGACTAGGAGGAAATGTTTTCAAATTATCTGTCAAAGGAATGTTGTTGTTAAGTGTTGTTGAGTTGGTTCCAACTCATAGGGACCCTGTAATGGGGTTTCCAAGGAGCAGCTGGTGGGTTTGAACAACCCACCTTGTGGTAAATAGTACAGACTCATCCTACAGCACCACAACTGAACAAAGGATTAATACCTAAAATATAAAGTATACTTCAAACTCAACAGTGAAAGAATCAACAAGTTAATTACAGAATGGGCAAAGATACAGACATTTCAAGGAAGAGGAAACACAGATGGCAAATGTGCAAATGAAAAGATGGTCATTCATATTATTAGCTATTTTGTTGTTGCTGTTTAGTGCCATCAAATTGTTTCCGTCTCACAGAGACCCTATATAGGGTTTCCGAGGAACAGCTGGTGAGCTTGACCCACTGACCTTGTGATTCAAACCAATCTTGCAGTCCAGCAGTTTAAGCCGCAGCACCACACCAGTTATTAGGAGAATGCAAATCAAACTCACAATGAGATGCCACTATACACTTAACAGAATGCCTAAAATAAAAGTGACAACCCTGAATATTTGTGAGGTTACAAAGAAACTAGATCACACATACATTTCTATATAGAAATAGGTAAGAATAGACACACTTGCAAATGGCTTGACTTGTAAAATAAACATGAATTTACTATATGATCCAGCAATTGCACTCTTGGACATATATCCCCCAAAAATAAATACTTATGGAGAACAAACAAGATGGCGGATCGGGGGGATGTGTAGCAAAGAGCACCGCTAACAACAACACAGAATACTCGACCGAGCAGGCTCAGGGGATGGTCCCAGAACTCTGAACCACATATAAAGGAATATTTAGAAGGTTGGAAGGCTTACAGCTGAGGGAATTTGTGGCAGAAGCAAGAAATCCATTGCTTTCTAGTCTGGAACGCTC
>NW_006408546.1:13795736-13846823 GCF_000296735.1 Chrysochloris asiatica | reverse complement strand
TGGTATATGGAGGGGATTATAATCAATGTAATGAAGCAAGTTATATGAATTGTTGAATGTGAAACTGATGATGTGCCCTGTAAACTTTCATTCAATCCACAATAAAAACCTTAAAAAAAAAAAAAAAGTGAATACTTACATCACACAAATATGCACAGAGATGATCATAGCAGTTAATTTATATAATAGCCAAACTGGAATCAGTCCAGATGTTCTTTAGCAGGTGAATGGTTAAACAAAACATGATCCCTCCATACTGTGGAATACCACTTAGCAATTAAAAGAAAGAAACTACAGGAAATTGTCTTGAGTTAAAAAGCGAGCCCTAAATGACTACATACTGGATGATTCTTTTACGCAACGTTTTTAAAAGAGCAGATTAGTGGTTACCAGGAGTTAGGAATGGGAGCAAGGGTGAGGAATAAGAGGGAAATATATCATTGTAGTTCTGGATTTGTTTAATAGCTTCACTACTGTGGCTACATGAACCAACACACACACACACACACACACAGGAATGCAAGTAAAACTGGGGAAATCTAAAGATGGGTGGATTATATCAATGATGTCAAGATTCTGGTTTTGATACCAGAAAATTAGGCAAAGTATACAAGGGCTTTATTGTTTTTACACCTGCATGTGAATCTACAGTTATCTAATGTAAAAGTCTAATTTTAAAAACACAACCATAATCTATCACACTTTATAAAATTAATATTAATTCTGAATATCTAGATAACAAGACATACAATATTCAAAAATACAATGGGCTAAAACCAAACAGGGTGACATGCATGTCAGAAAATGTAAAGCTCTACAATCAGATCCAAATAGTCAATTGTATCATTACAGACTGAAGCAGACCTCACTCAGTAGCTGATCACAAAACCACACCTGAAGGCTTGGGACACTGTGATCATGGCAGACCAACCATTCATCAAGGCTTTAAGGCACATACTCTGAAGCTGAATTACTGGATATGTTCCATCTTTTGAGTGACTACCTTTTTTTTTTTTTAATGTTTTTTTGTGAATTATGTGATAGTTTACATGGGAGAACATTAACTTTACACTCATCCTATCGTGTATCCTTTCATTGCCATGGTTACAATCCCCTCCACACATCATCAACTAACCAAAGTGTTAGTTGCCCCTCCCCACCCCCTGCCCCCACCCTGGTCGTCAGCACACAGCCCCTCTCCCTCTCTGGGTCTCAAGTCCCCAGCTGCTCCATCTCTCCACATTATCAGAGTGACTACCTCTTATTAATGCAATAATTAGCATTCATTCCACCCTCATTCCACCACCTTATGTTGCTGTTAAGTGCTGTTGAGTTGGCTCCAACTCAAAGCAACCCTGTATAGGGTTTCCAAGGAGCAGGTACTGGGTTTGAACCACCAATATTGTGGTTATCAGTCCAGTGCTTATCCTACAGTGCCATACCAGGACTCTCCTACCTATGGAGAAGTTCCAAATCTAATTCCATTATGAGCAAAATGCTCATCCTCACCTCAGTATTAAAATGAAATCAGCATTATTCTGACACCTATAGGAAATAGCTCTGATGTTCTAATATTATTTGTACAATATGTCCCAAATTTCATCTTTGCTTTGCTTACATTTATGAAGCATACACAACTTCAGTGTGAGATGGATAAATAACAAAGCTCACATTTGTTGTTGCTGTTAGGTGCTATCCATCTGTTCCAACTCATAGCTACCGTATGCACAACAGTATGATACATTGCCCAGTCCTGCGTCATTCTCACAATTGCTATTATGTTTGAGTTCATTGTTGTTATCACTGTGATAATTCAGCATGTTAGGGGTCTTCTTCTTTTTCACTTATCCTCCACTTTACCAAACTTGATGTCCTTCTCCAGGGACTGATCCCTCTTTAAAATATGTAAAAACTATGAGATAAAAAGGGAACCCACAGAATGGGAAAAAATCTTTTGCAATGACACATCAGACAAGGGACTCATTTCCAAAATATATAGGAAACTACAACACCTCTACAAGAAAAAGACAAATAACCCAATTAAAATGATCACAGGACATGAACAGACACTTCACCAAGGAAAAGATCTGGGCAGCCAACAGACATATGAAGAAATGTTCACAATCACTAGCCATTAGAGAGATGCAAATCAAAACAACAATGAGATATCAGCTCACACCAGCAATAACAGCAAAGATCAAAATAGTAGAGGACAATAAATGCTGGTGAGGATATGGAGACACTGGGACACTCCTACATTGCTGGTGGGATTGCAAAATGGTCCAACCACTCTGGAGAGCAATATGGCGCTTCCTCAGAAGGTTGGAAATAGAAATACCTTATGATCCAGCAATTCCTTTACTTGGTATTTACCCACAAGAAATGTGAGCCATAACACAAGTAAATATATGCACATCAATGTTCATAGCAGCACTATTTACAATAGCAAAAAGATGGAGACAGCCTAAGTGCCCATCAATGGAAGAATGGATGAACAAACTGTGGTAATTACACACAAGGGAATATTATGCTACCTTGAAGAATAACAAGGAAGCTCCAAGCCACCACATAACATGGACATTAACCTTGAGGACATTATGTTGAGAGAAATTAGTCACAAAAGGAGAAATACTGCATAGGACCACTACTGTAAAAGACTAAGAAAAATAACCCATACTAAAGGGGGGTATTCTTCGATGATTACCGGATTGTGGGGGGTAGGGTGAGGGGAGAGAGGGGAATGTGGAGCACAGGGCAGGGAATAGACACAGGATAGTTTGGGTGCTAGGGAGGGGGAAAATACACAAGAAGGGGGAGGAGAATGGAAGAACAAAGCAGATAGGGAAACAATTAGGCAGGTTTGCATGGACTAAGTGGGAAAGAGGTAAATAATGATATATGCACAACCTTGGAACAACAGGCTGCTGGGACACAGGGATTGAGACATGGTTGAAATGGGGAAAAGGGGGGAAATAATGTTAATATGCTTGGCTGTCTTTTGAATCTTGGTTTCCCTGGCATACCATTATAAAATAGACACTTGAGAAAAGAATAGCCAGAAATAACACCATAGAAAGCTTGTAAGTGATTGGAGTACCTATAAGTGATTGGAGTGCCTAAAATGGGGCTACAATGTGCCCAGTAAAGGAGTCTCCCTTGGAGCCTCTGCATTACATAAGACCATAAGTGGAATCCTGAACTATATCCAGAATCTTCTGAGGTGGGAAATTTCCACTTGAAAGGACAAGCAGATCAGCCTGGAGCAGCTAGAAGAACAGAAAATACTTCTTGAAAGAAAGACTGACAGGAAAAATATAAAACAATATAGGCAGGCCGACTGATTACTACAAGAACGAGCAAGTTGCTTGCCCAGGAGACATCAAAGCAAGTAGTTGGGTCCCCTCAGGACAAACTCCCTTCCAAGACTAAGACTCAATGGGAATACACCCTCTGATTGGTGACCACATGGGTCACCAATAAGGGGAAGTGAGGGAAAAACAGCAATGAAGCTGTGAGCTAAGCCCTACAATGTTCAATAGACCCTTGTGAACCCAGGTGGAGACCTGGTTGGCCAGCAGTGTGGCAAGACCTGGGGACTCTTGGGCCCAGAGTCAGTGACATCGCCACAGAGGACTAGAGTGAAGAGTGAAGCATCCAGCTGGTAAGAAGAGAGGGCATATGTACAAGAACACCCACACTTGCAGATAATACCCACCTGACCTGGCTTCAATGACTGATGATCAGAGCTCAACTAGAAGAAGAAAGAGGAAAAAAAGAGTCATCTAATACAATTTGATGAACTTGACCTACACCTGTGTATGCAGTTGCTCAAAAGAGGGAACAAATCTTTACAGCGAGGATCATTCCCTCCCCATCCATACACAGAGTAGACAGAGATGGGCAACTTGGACATTGGCTACCCAAAATGAGGGGGGCTACAAAGACAAGAAGTGACTGGCTTACAAGTTTTCAAAAGGGAACCTAGATCCAGAGGGCCTGGAGGAAGGCAGCATCTCCACTGAGTACTATCCAATCTGTCTGGGCAGGGCTAATGAAAGGAGATAGGTCTCTTATTATACAATAGTGAATAAATTGTTATTAGGACTGATTGTGAGGGTTGGAAATGTAAAGGTAAACATTTTGTAGCAAAAGGAGGGGAGTGATTGACTTTGCAGTCCAGGACGGTGGTCCCTGGGACCATCAAGGGAGAAGAGCGGAGACCTGGACCCTACCCAGAGAAGCAATGACACCAGAGATGGAGGCAGAGACGATGACGTGGAGAGATGGAGCAGCAGAGGAGAGGGGCTATGTGCTGAGGACCAGGGAGCAGGTTTGTAGGGTATACCCTTTGGTTGGTTGATGATGCATGGAGGGGATTGTAACCATGGCAATGAAATGATATACGATAGGATGAATGTAAAGCTAATGTTCTCCCATGTAAACTATCACATAATTCACAATAAAACATTAAAAAAAAAAAAAAAGGTATGAGAGACCAAGCCTTCCCATCCTCACAATTGAAACTACCATTGCTTGGATCAGGCTCACCTTAGTTCTCAAACTCACAGCTTTGCTTTTTAACACTTCAAAAAGGTCTTTTGCAGCAGATTTACCTAATGCAACATGTCTTTTGCTTCCCGCCCCCTCCTTTTTTTACTTTTTATTGTGAACTGAGTGAGGGATTATAGACAAGATCATCAGCTTTACATTCAACAAATAATATACTTTGTTTCATCTCGTTATATTCCCCTTCTTAGAATAACAGTCATCCACTTCCTCCCTATTTCCCTTCCACCCAGCTTTCATCTCTTCTCACCACTGTCCTTAAGTACATGCTGCCCCTTTGATTTTGAATGATTGACCATTCATTCCATCATTCATAGTGAGCTTATTTTACTACTGTTGTTGTTTCCCCTGTATATATATCTACTGCTTGGCTGGAAGTTGTTTCCCCTATATATCTATCTACTGCTTGACTGAAAGAGGATATGTTCCTTTCCTGACCTGAAGGGTGGTCAAGGGTCACAGTTTAGGTTACTCTAGCCTCTTTCTGACCAGTAAGCCTGGTCTTATTTTTAAATAATTTTGAGTTTTGTTTCACACATTATGCCTCTCTAACACCCTATTATATGATCCTATTCAGGGAGATCCTATTCAGCTGGACACCATCTTGTTCTTCCTGTCTCAGGGTCGTGGAGACTGATGTTCTTATGTTCCATTAGTCCATTGGACAATTGATCCCAATCATCTGCAATTCTCATCACTCTTCTTTCTTCCACACATGGAGAAACCAATAGCTGCACCTTATGAGCTTTTAATATTCCAGATACTACTCACCAAAGTAGGATGGACAACATTGTCTTTGTGTACTATGTTGTGCCAATTGGCCATGGTGTCCCTTGAGACTATGGTCCTGAGTCCCCAGGCTCAGCTACTCATTGCCTTAAGATGTTTGATAATATCTAGTTTTCATCATTTTGCCTGCTGTATGCACCACTACATTCACAGTGGTGTTTGCAGGAAAGGTACTCATGTACCAATATACTCTTTCACACTCTGTGTATATCTGTTGTTGTTGTTAAGTGTCATAGAGTCAGTTCCGACCCATAGCGACCCTGTGTAGGGTTTCTGAGGAGCGGCTGGTGAGCCTGAACCGCTGACCTTGCAGTTCAAACGACTTTACGGTCTGGCACATTAGCCCACAGCGCCACACCAGGACTCTGTGGGACATATAAATGTATGCATACATATACACATCTATGTACATATACATGTATGCACATACATATACATTCTACTCTTCTTTCCATAATCATTCAGCATGTGTCTCTGTCCATGATCTACCTGCAAAGTATTGTTGCTGCATGGTTGTATGTTGTTGTTGTTGTTGAGTGCTGTCAAGTCAGTTCCAACCCATAGCAATACTGTATAGGGTTCCCAAGGAGTGGCTGGTGAGATTGAACTGCCGATCTTGCAGTTCAAACCAACTTTGTAGTCCAGTGCATTAACCCACAGAGCCATACCAGAACTCCAAGGTTGTATGTATATCACTATTTACCTATATCCACTTTGTTGTTGTTGTTGTTAAGTGCCATCAAGTCAGTTCCGACCCATAGCGACCCTGTATAGGGTTTCCGAGGGTGTAAATCCTTACGGGAGTAGAAAACCTCATCTTTCTCCCGCGGAGCGGCTGGTAGTTTCGAACCGCTGACCTTAAAGTTTGCAGCCCGATTCGTAACCACTACGCTCCCTTGTATATTCCCCTGTGTTTTCATCTGTGTTGATCATACTTTTCCCAAACTTCCTCTTCTTGTATGTTGCCCTCCCTGTCACCCAAGTTAACATGTAAATACACTAGACTGCAAAGTCAGTTTGATCTGCAAGGTCAGTGGTCCAAATTCACCAACTGCTCACTGGAAACCCTATATAGGGTCGCTGTGGATCGGAAGCAACTCAATGACACTTAACAACAACAACAACCCTATAACCAGTTAACTATTCTCCCTGCCCTCCTACCCCTTGCAACCATCAAAGAATTTTTCAGTTTTCTCTTTCAAACTCTTATATATTTATAGGATATAAAAAGATATAATTCTCACTATTCCTCCCTTACCCATTCAGCCTATGTCTCAATCCATGTATCTAGGCCCAGAACACTGTTTTTCCAGGTTTGCAAATATATCATTATTTACATCTAGCCCCTTTGTCCCTGTGTCTTCAGCTATCTTCATTATGTTCCTGCCTCCCTTGTTTTTGGATTTCTTGACTTCAGCTTTCATGAGTGTTGATTGTGGATCCAAGTAAAATGAAGTCTTTGATAACTTCAGTGTTTTCTCTGTTTATCATGGTGTTATTTATTGGTACATTTGTGGGGATTTTTGTTTTCTTTACATTGAGGTAGAATCCATAGTGAAGGCTGTGATCTTCAAACTTCATCAGTACATATTTCAAGTCCTCTTTACTTTCAGCGAATAAGGTGTGTCATCTGCATACGTCATATTGTTAATGAGTCTTTCCCCAATCCTGATGCCATGTTCTTCATATAATTCAGTTTCTCAGATTATGTGCTTACCTTAAGAATGAATAAGTATGGTGAAAGGATACAGCCCTGGCACACAACTTTGCTAATTTTAAACCATTCAGTGTACCCTTATTCTGCTTGAATGACTTCCTCTTTGTCTATATGCAGGTTCCTCATGAGTACAATTAAGTGTTCTGAAATACACATTTTGTTCCCCAATGTTATCCATGCTGTGTTATGACCCACACAGTCGAATGTCCGTGCATAATCAATAAAGCACAAGTATAGTTCTTCCTGGTGTGGTGCTGTAGGATCAGCACTGGACTTCAAACCACAAGGTCAGCAGTTCAAACCCACCAGATCAGAAATGTATTTTCAGCTCAGACTATAAATTGAAATTGATTCTATCCACCCACAAAAAGGTATTTTAACAACCCTCCAGTTGTTAGCATAGTCTGACTTTGGTCCTGAGAACATAATTATAAGCAGAGAAAGAAAACCTTTGCTATCCACACTCATTATCATTGTCATTAATAAAAATGATCTTCAATTGTCCAGGAGCAGGGTGTATTGAAGTTAAGTCTCTATAAAGAAACCAGTTAGTAAAGACTCTGCCTGAGATAGCATGTCAGGATATTGTCAAAGGAAAGGGGACAGCAAGCTGGAAGTGTAAACAGGAAAGGCATACAGGAAAGGCCATAGTGAGAAGGTACAAAATCTAGAAGACTTATTTCCTCAGGTACTGGTTGAAGGTTCTCACCAGAGCTAGAGAGACAGTGGAGCCTCTATAATCTTTTGGTTTCTTGTGAAGAAGTATTCTTTTGTTACCATAGAGAATCAAAGAGGGAGTTGACTTGGGCATCTCAACAAGGCCAAGAGATAGAGGTCCTCTGATGGTGGTTCCAATTAAGGCTTGAGCTGGGTGTACTGTGGCCAGACTATTAAATATTGATGTTTAGTGTGGGCAGAACTAGCTAATTAATATCTTTTCCAGAGGACTGAATTTACAACCCTAATCTCTTTTAGGGTGTACTTGTTTTCTATTGCTGCTGTAACAAATTAACACAAATTTAGTAGTTTAAAACAACACACATGTATTCTTTTACAGTTCTGTAGATGAGAAGTCTCACATGGGTCACACTGGGCCAGAGTCAAGGTGCTGACAGGGTTGCGTACCTATTTGCAGCTTTAATAATCTGTTTCCTTTCCATTTCCACCTTTTAGAGGACACCAATCTTCCTTGCTCATGGTCCTATTCCTTCATCCTCAAAGCCAGTAGTGACTGACAGAGTTCCTTTGATGCTTTGAATTTCTCCTGCTTCTATCTAAGAGTCTGGTGGTGTGATGGGTTAAGTGTTGACCTGCTAGTTGAAAGGTCTGTACTAGTTTCTCTGAGAGAGAAAGCCTTGGAAACCTTGTGGAGCAGTTTTACCATGTCCTATACAGTCACTAGCAGTCAGAATTGACTCAATGACAATAAGCTTAGTTTTTTGGTTTCTTGTCATTCTCTCTCTCTCTCTTATTGCAATCAGGAAAGGTTCTTGGCTTTTAAGAATTCATATGATTAGACTAAACCCACCCTAATAATCTAGGATAATCTTTCTACAAGCAACCATCACATCTGCAAAATTATCCTTTTTCCATGTAATGTCACATTCACAATTTCCAGTTATTAGGGTGTGGACATCTTTGTTGTTGCTGTTGTTAAGTGCCATACAGTCAGTTCAGACTCATACTGACCCTGTATATGGTTTCCAAGTAGCGGCTTGTGAGTTTGAACTATCGATCTTGTGGTTTAAATCAACCTTGTGGTCCAGTGCTTTATCCCATATTGCCACACCAGAACTCCTTGTTGTTGTTGTTAAATGCCGTCAAGTTGGTTCCGACCCATAGTAACTCTCTAGAGGGTTTCCAAGGAGCGACTGGTGAGCTTGAACCACCAACCTTGCAGTTCAAACGGACTTTGCAGGCCAGCGCATTAACTCACAGTGCCACACCAGAACTTCTTAGGGGGCCATTATTCAGCCTACCACATGGGGCTTGAGCTTCAGGAGATACCTGTTGAACTTCACTATGTTTTCCAGATTTCCTCTACAACTGCCTTTCCCCATGAGGCCAATTGTCAGCACCCCTCTTTGGGTCCATCCTCCCTCACAGTTACCTCTAAATAGCACTCATGGCAAATGGATCAGAAAATCCACTATCATCTTCTTCATTACCTTTACCTTGTCCCTTCTCCCTCTTTCTGGCCCAATTAAGTGTCTCAGTTTCTCCTGCAGAGAAGTACAAAGGGCACAGGTTCTGAAAGCAGCCCAAGTCAAATTCCAATTCCATCACTTAGTAGTTGTGTGTACTTGTGCAAATACTTAACCTCTCTAAGCCTCTGTTTTCTAGTAATATAAAGTAAGCTGCAGGATTGATGTGAGACATCAAGAGAACAGTTTTGCTAGCCTAGAGCACAGTATTTGCTCAGAAATGGCAGTTGTGATTGTGGCTGTTGCTATCTTTATTTTTTATTATCAAAGTGGGGATCAGTTTCTTGAATCACACAAAGATTGAAAGAGACAGGGCAAGCCAAATGATTTTTATAAAAGAAAGCAACAACTCTACTCAGTTTTCCAAAGCTATTGTGTGGTGCTATGGGTTAATGCACTGGATTGCAAGTTTGGTTTGAACCACAAGATTGGTAGCTCAGCAGCCATTCCTCGGAATCCCTATACAGATGGTCGCTATGAGTTGGAACCAACTCAACAGCACTTAACAACAACAATAACATAGATGAATAGAAGTCTACTTAGAATGTGCAGAATTCATTGCAGGCACCTACACAATTCTGAGGGAACAGTCAACACTACCATCTGTCTAAATGACCAACAAACAGATAACAATAACTAACTCTGGTGTTGATGGTGGGGCACAATGAAGTCTTCAAAGTGATTTTGTTTGTATCATCTCATTTAAAGTCCCACACCCCTCAGAGTGGTTATGATGACCATTTCATTCATAGATGAGGAAACTGAAGTTATATGACTTGGTCATTCATCTAGTAAGTAACAGAGGCAAAATTCACATCGGTCTTTCTAGCTTTGCAATCCTTGTGGTTTTTAGTAAGCCACACTGGCTGTTTTGTTTTCTTTTCAGGTTTATAGATACAAGAAAGGAACATTCACCTCTTGGTCTATTTGGTACAAGAGTTTTCAGGAAAAAGCTGAAAAGTCTAATTAAGGAAAATATCAACTTAAAAAATACTAGGCCTTTTTCCTTCTCATTTGACCTTTCCATCTTCTCCCTTTGAGTGGAGGAATATTTCAGTGGCAATTTGTTTGCCTCGCCAACTCATCAGTCAACTAACTGACAAACCAACAAGCATGCTCAGCCTCTACAGTACTTGGGGCCAATTATCTGGTCAGAGGTCAAAGGAGAGACATAGATGAGAATGGTCTATAAGAGAAGAGATCCACCTGGGATAATAACAGAGAATGGATTTGGAAATGAAAAGGAACTGGGAAAGGAGCATCCAGTGGAAAATAACAATGGTCAGGAGAGGAAATGCAAGTGAAATGTGCCAATCCTGAAGCAACAATTGCCTGCAGTCAATGTTTGTTTTCAAGAAGTAATAAAAAGTTCTTGTTGTTAAGTGCTGACCCATCAGCAACTCAGAGCAACCCTGTAATAGGATTTTCAAAAAATGGCTGATGGGTTTGAACCATGACCTTGCAGTTATCTGCCCAGTGCTTATCTTATAGCGCCACAGCAGGACTCTGAGTAAAAAGTTGTTGTTATTAAGTGCCATCGAGTGGATTCTGACTCACAGTGATCTGTGACTTCCAAGGAGCGGCTGGTAGGTTTGAACTACCGACCTTGCTGTTCAGTGCTTACTCTACAGCACCACACCAGATAAATAGAGGGTGGAGCCTGGGCAGTGAAAAGCAAACATCATCTGATAGGAATTGGGAGCTGTAAAGTATTTTGAGTTAGGAAGGAACAGTATAATGTTGAAGCCAGGTCCATACATTTGCAAATTGCCTCAGTGCTGGTTTGCTACCTGACTTAAACTAATTAGAATAATTAGTTCTCAGTACTTTAAAAAAAAAAAAAGACAGAAAGCACTCGAGGCTCCCATGAACACTGCAAGGTGCCAACACTCTGGAGTATTAAAATTAGAAATCTCTCTTAAACATGATTTGACATGAAGAAACATCAAAGGCTAGGTTAAGATTTGGAATAATAAAACAGGTAAGTACAAGCAGCATAGAGTGGAGCAAAGAATTTTGTAACTCCACCTACCAGGAAAAATACTCCAAACCTATTTAAAATGCTATGGAGGACCAGACCAGAAGAGGAGAGAAACCCAATTTTTATAAATTTTATACTCAATATTAAGCTTGCAAATGATACATTTTTATTTATGTGTATTTTGTTACAGTCTTAAGTTACTTTATTTTAATCTGTCCTGTTTAGAGTTAATATCTCCAAGATATGCACAGATTAATAACAAAATGCATGGAGCTCTGCTAACCTTTGACTATTTTTATACTTTTATCTCTCTAAATTTCTAAACAAATACAGTCTACAGTCTCCCCTTCCCCCACACCCCACACCCCCACCCCACTTTGGGAGGTATGGATGGGGCTTAGGAAGCAACTTTAAAAAAAAAAAAAAACCAACCAAGCAACAAACAAAACTAGACACGTAATGTTTTACCGATACTTCAACCCCAAACCCTGGAAAAGTATTTTTCAGTTTCTCAATCTATATTTGAGTCTCAGACTATAGATTAGCAGACATGCTAATTTATCTTTACCTGTGAGCAAAGATGGAATCATGGTGTAGAGAAACCACATAGTAGGACTTGTTGAAATTTCTTCTAGAATCATCCTGAGGGTCATCTTGATCTGGAATGTTGGTGCCTGCTGGGATGCAGTGTTTTGGCCATTCCAGCCATCCTTGCTTCAGAACACCAGTGTTAGGACCGAACTGAGTTGTAGTGTAGACTGAATTGTTTCGGAAAGAGCAGACAGCTCAGACAGCCCAGAAGGGGCGGGCAGTGCAGCACTCTTCTCTGTACAAACCCAATTGTTGCATCAGGGGGAGTGGCCTAAGAGAGTTCCAGCGAGAAGGTAACTCTGGGGAGCCTGAAAATCTATCTGGGGGAGATACCCAGACACTGAGCCATGGGTGGAGGGAAGGATCCCGGATGCCCTTAGAGATCCTCCTTGGCAGTGAGCAGGCAGTGTTTTCTCTCCAAGTCCTCATCAACTAGCTCTCATTTCCCAAGTCTCCCTCTTATAGGTTCATTCAGGCTCAGTATTAACAGTCTTGGCAAATAGAGACTCACTTCAGAACAAGTAGAGAACTTTAAAAAATAAAGTAATACCTTTTAAAAAATCAGAATGTGAAGAAGAATACATAGTTTTGCTTGAATTTTCAAAGAGAAAATCTGAAAAGAGATATAAGAAACTAACAAAACCTTGGGGCATGGGGAGTAGGAATGGAAGTTAGGGGAAAGGATTGATAACTAGACTCTTGACTCTATTTTTTGATTCCTGAACTATGTGAATGTATTATTGAAAAATTAATGCCAATTTAAGAAACAGAAAACCTTATGATGGCATCTGACTCCTTGAAATATTGACTCTTTAAGGACTTTAAACACTCAATATGGGCATTTGCAATAGTGGAAAAGTCATGGGTTCTAGAATGCAACAAATTTTGGTTTCAGTTTCAGAATTGATTTACAATGTAATCTTGGGGAAATTAGTCATTCATTTATTCCTTGCACATTCACTGAGGGCCTCCTCTATGCTAGATCCATAATTCCTACTCTCAATAAGACCTTCCCAACTAGTTGTTGTTGTTGTTGTTAAGTGCTGTCGAGTCGGTTCCGACCCATAGCAACCCCGAACAGAGTTTCTGAGGCTGTAAATCTTTACAGGAACAGAAAGCCTCCCAACTAGTGGAACATATGAAACTACATATTGAAAATGAAATGACAGAAATACTCATCTAACCAAGCATGGGTGCTCAGAGAAGTTTTTCTTAAGGAGGTTGTTGATTACTGAACACTGAAAACAAATCAGCTGGTTGTGGTTACATTTAGGAAACAAGCAGTTTGATGTAACTGAAGAGTATGGTCAAAGTAGCAAGAGATGGTGCTCAGTGAAGGCAGAAACACAATTCCAGAGGCCTTGAATGCTTTGCAGAGGAGCGTGAAGTTTATCCTGAAAGCAATAAAGAAGGTAAAAGGATGTTATTTCCTGCATTTAGCTTCAAAAAGGTTATGGTTGTGGAGAAAGCAGTATAGATTGAAAGCAGGAGGGTCAGGAGAGAACTAAGGCAATCAGCTAGACAAGGGATAGTGTTAATCTCCACTAGGATTTCCAATATCTGTAGGAGAAGTGACCAAATTCAAAAGACAGGAAGGTAATTGAACTGACAGCTCGTGGATATTGAGTGACTGGTGAGAGTGAGGGAGAATTAACCGAACATGACTTTCAAGTTCTGGTTTGGAGAATTGGGTGGATGGCAGCACATCAACTGAAATCATGACGAGAAAGTGGGCGGGGTGAGATCAGGGAAGGCAGACTGGGGGTGGGACCACAAAGAATTGCATGTGTCCAGCCTGAGACACTTGAATTTGAGATGCATATAGGGCAAGAGGTGTCTCCATAAAGCAATCTGTCTCAAGTTTGAGTGTCAAGGCTATGAAGACATGTTCCCTACCTTCAACATTTCAGTGGTAGCTGAGACCAGGAAATACATCAGATAATCCAATAAAGTATGTAGAGTAGTAGGGCTGTGAATGTGCCCTGAGGGGGGAAACACATTTAAGGGCCAGAGCAAAATATCAATTCTGGAAACCATAAAAGATTGATTGATTTTCAAGAAAATGTAGAAGAGTGAACCAGTGAGTTAATCATTAAACATGTCCCCTGGATTTAGCAACTGTAAGGTCATTTGTAATCTTAACAGGGTGAGTTCCAAGGGGCTTGGATCAGAAGCTATACTGTTGAGTTGAAGAATGAAGGAAAAAAGAGAACCAAGTGCTCTGTTAATGAGAAGAGAAAGAGCAACTTCATAATAATTGTGAATTTTAAAAAATGCAGACAAAGTACATTAACAGAGTGCCAGGAACATATTGTTTTTGTTAAGTGCCGTCAAGTCAGTTCCGACTCATAGCAACCCAAGGAGTGGATGATAAGCTTAAACCACTCACCTTGTGGTTTAAACCGGCGTAGCAGTCCAGTGCAACAGCCCACAGCGCCACACCAGGACTCCAGGAACACATTAGGTTTTAATAAATGGAAGTTATCATACTTGCTATATTAATAATTCTGAATAAATTGGGACACTTATCTTTTTTCCTCATTAAATAAATAACTTGACTACATAGTACACACCAGGTTGATATTAGCATCAAACATGAGATCCTTCTCAGAATTTTACAATATGACTAGAGGAGTTAGAACCAATTCTTTATGATAGCTCCATGGTACTCAATCCTGTCAATGGACAGAGACTCCTTTGCTCCCTGTCATTCTTTAGGTTTGATTCTTGTACCTACCAGCAGGAAAGATTTCCAGTGGAGGTACCTACTGGAGGTTGTAGTTAAAAGCATGGGCTCTGGAATAAACCCAAGCAGTCTGACTCCAGAGACCTGGTAGTGTAAATGTATTATATATATATATATCATGTTTGGTAAGGTGAAGGGTCAGAGAAAAAGATGAAGACCCCCAACGAAACGGATTGGCCAAATGGCAGCATTGATGGACTCAAGCATGGCAACAGTCGTGAGGTTGGCCCAGGATCAGGTAGTGTTTCGTTCTGCTGTGCATAAGGTCGTTATGGGTCGGTACCGACTCAATGGCACCTAACAACAACATATACGTGTGTGTATACACATATGTATATATATATATATAAATATATATATATATACACACACACACGTAGTGGTTATGAATCGGGCTGCGAGCCGCAAGGTCAGCAGTTCTAAACTACCAGCAGTTCCACAGGAGAAAGATGAGGCGTTCTGCTCCCATAAAGATTTACAGCCTCGGAAACCCTGTGTAGGGTCGCTATGAGTCGGAATCGACTCCATGGCACATAACAACAACATTATATATATACATTTATATATATATGTGTGTGTATGTGTGTCAGGGACTGTCCTCGACATAGTTGTGTTGTTCACGAGTGTTTGGTTCATGAGGAGGGGAGATCCAGCGGCGATAGAGATAGTGAAAGAATACACAGACAGATAGAAAGAGGGGGACAATGAGGCACCCCAAAACCAGGGTGGATGCATCACTGGTGGGCAGACTTTGGACTACAGGCATCGTGGCCTCTGCAGGCAGCAACTCACTGCTCTGCGATCTTTACTGCATGTCCTCCAACCCGTAATGCACACCTGGGCTGGCCTGGGCCTCTGTTTTATTTAGGGGAGGAGCTTCACACCAAGCTGGGAGGGACTAAGACAAGGTATAGCTAACATCAGTAATTTTCCAGACACTCAGGTAACTTTGCTTCATGCTTTGCTGGTTCAAATCCCAGGCCCGCAACTTGGTTTCTCAGGCTCAATTAACATATCTATAGCCCCTGAGCTCAGTTGGGGCAAGGTGAAAGGGAAGGACAAAAGGCTTGGGCGGAGTCCCGCTGTTTTGGCTTCTTGAGCCAGGTTTTCAGGAACTTGGCTGAAAAGCTAACACTTGGGACACATTTAGGGAAGATGGGTTTTCTGTCTGTAGAACAAACACCCGGGAAGTAGCTAAGATATTTTTAGTTAATCCTTTGGAGGAAGACTTGACCTTGTAACCTTTACAGTCTGGGCTTTTAGGAAAATAACACATTTATCTGTGCACATTAAGGGCTCATGTTTTAAATTAATAAACATAACTGAACACTAAGATGAAAAACAATTTGTCATTAACTGCCAAGTGGCTAGATCTGTTACACTCGGGCCTATAGGGCCTCGAACCTCTGACCAGGCCTACACGGTCTGCAACATACATATATATGTGTGTATATTGTTGTTGTTAAGTGCCGTTGAGTCAATTCCGACTCATAGTGACCCTGTATGGGGTTTCCGAGGCTGTAAATCTTGACGGGAGTAGAAAGCCTCATCTTTCTCCCTCGGAACAGCTGGTAGTTTCGATCTGCTGACCTTAAGGTTTGCAGCCCTATTAGTAACCACTATGCTACCAGAGTTCCTTATGTACATACACACACACACACACACACACACACATATATATATTGCTCTGGTAGCGTAATTGTTACAAATCAGGCTGTGAGCCGCAAGGTCAGCAGTTCGAAACTACCAGCTGTGAAGACTATGAATTAGAGAATGAGAAGAAAAGGGTAAGTAAAAAGAGAAAATGGAAGTAAGAAATGATAAGACTTATTTAGCTATGTTGTATTGGAGGAAGGAGAGTTGTTCATGAAACGTGGCGGTCTTAAGAGGGTGGTTGACATAGGTTACTGTCAAGACACCCCTGCCATGGTCTGATAATCCTTCACAAGCCAGGAATCTCTATTCTGGGCTCGGTGCACTTTAGGGGACCCTAAGGGGCAAGCTGTACCTGCCTGGCACAGCTTTTTAAAAAAAAATTATTATTTAATTTTTATTGTGAATTGGGTGTAGTTTACAGGGCAGATCATCAGTTTTACTTTCAACAAATCATATACTTTGTTTTATTACAATGATTATAATCCCCTCCATGTACCATCAGTCAACAGTATTTTTCTCTATTCTCTTTAGTTTTTTGTTTTAAACACTCAGTCATACATAATAATTTAAACCACAAAAGGGCACATTCTGCAAGCCTGCCTTCTGCTAGCACAGCTTTTGAACAAGGCTATCTCAGGTCTAGTTCATGACTCAGTGGGGAACTCAGACCTAATGTCACTGGGTGAGGACTACCGGATATCTGTGTCTCATCTACTAGACCATACTTTTGCCTAGATACTTCTGACTCTGATTTTCCTTTCCTTTTCTGGCTTTGAAGTACTTCTTTCAATACTTTCTCATTAGTTGGTTATGATCTCTTGTCTAAGCATCATGCCAACTTCAAATTACTCTCTATCCTGTTGCCTTCTCAGGTTAATTTCTACTGCCTTCCAGAGGTGGAGGATCGTCCTTGTCTTGGACGATGAATTGCTGGGAAAGTGTACCTAGTTTCTATCATAGAGTCCAGAAATGGGACTTTCCCCCATGACACTATTTGTCCTTTAAAACTCTAATTATAGAAGGAAAGGAATTAGCAATCAAATCCAAAGATCTTTATGCAGACAGACAGTGGGGTGTGATAGAGACATTGATGGCCCTGTAGGGTCAGGATTAGAATGAGAAGAGCAGCCTGGGATGCAAATCTGTGGAGCTCACTCTCAGGGTAGCAGAAGTGTAAGCTCTGCCCTGGGGATCACAAGGTCAGCTACTTTATTCAAATCACTTACCCTTGCCCTTCTAAACACAGAATAGTTCTCTTCCCCTTGCATCACGACTCCTAAATATCTATATAATTTGTTTTTGTACATCTGACATTTAGTTAGAATTTAATAACATTGTTCCAAAGTAACCCACTGTCTCATTACTAATAATTTTTTTTTAATAATTAAAGGAATATAAATAGTGGAATTCCCCTTGTCTTGTTGCTAAGTGCCATCAAGTTCAACTCATAGCAACCCCTTAAGGGAGGATTCCCAGGGAGGGTTTCAGTTAAGTAAGTTGTTGTTGTTAGGTGCCATCGAGTCGGTACCGACTCTTAACGAACTTATGCACAGCAGAATGAAACACTGTCTGATCCTCGGCCAAACTCACTGTTGCCACACGAGTCCATCGATGTTGCCACTTGACCAATCCATCTCGTTGTGGTTCTTCCTCTTTCTCTGACCCTCCACCTTACCAAACATGATGTCCTTCTCCAGCGACTGGTCCCTCCTGACAATATGTCTGAAGTATGAGAGACGAAGTTTTGGCATCTTGGCTTCCAAGGAACACTCTGGTTGCACTTCTTCCAAAACAGATCTATTGGTTTTTTGACAGTCCATGGCACTTTTAATATTCTCCTCCAACACCATAACTCAAAAGCATCAATTCTTCTATGGTCTTTCTTATTCACTGTCCAGCTTTCGCATGCATATGAGGTTATTGAAAATACCATGGCTTGTGTCAGGAGAACCTTAGTCCTCAAACTGACATCTTTGCTCTTCAACACTTTAAAAAGGTTGTGCAGATTTGCCTAATGGCAATATGTCATCTGATTTCTTGACTGCTGCTTCCATGAGTATTTATAATTGATCCAAGAAGAATGAAGTCCTGACAACTGCAATCTTTTCTCCGTTGATAAAAATGTTATTAGTCCAGTGGTGAGGATTTTTGTTTTCTTTACATTGAGATGTAATCCAATGAAAAAATTCAAGCCTCGACTTTCGTTATTGAAAGAGTCTCTGGGCAAATTACTGAATGATGCAGAAAGCATCAAGAGATGATGGAAGGAATAAACAGAGTCACTGTACCAAAAAGAAATGGTTAATGTTCAACCATTTCAAGAGGTAGCATATGATCAAGATCCAGTGATACTGAAGGAGGAATCCAAGGTACATTGAAGGAATTGGCAAAGAACAAGGCACCAGAAATTGATGGAATAAAAATTGAAATCATTCAAGAAAGTGAGGCGGCACAGGAGACACTCACTCATCTCTGCCAAAAAATTTGGAAGACAACTGTCTGGCTGACTGATTGGAAGATATCCGTATTTGTGCCCATTCCAAAGATAGGGGACCCAACAGAATGTGGAAATCATTGAACAATATCTTTGATATCCCATGCTAGTAAAGTTTTACTAATAGTAATACAGAAACGGCTGCAAGCATACATTGACAGAGAACTTCCTGAGGTTCAAGCCAGATTCAGAAGAGGCTGTGGAATAAGGGATATCATTGCTGATATCCAATGGATCTTGGCTGAAAGCAAATAATATCAGAAAGATGTTTACTCGTTCTTTATTGACTACACAAAGACTTTTGATTGTGTGGATCATGACAAGCTATGAACAACACTGTGACATATGAGTATTCCAGAACACTTAATTGTGCTCATGAGGAATCTGTACCTGGACCAAGAGGCAGTTGTTCGAACAGAACATGGGAACACTGAATGGTTTAATATTAAGAAAGGTGTACTACAAGGTTGTATTCTTTCACCATACTTATTCAACCTGTATGCTAAGCAAATAATATGAGAAGCTGGGTTATATGAAGAAAAATGTGGCATCAGGATTGGAGGAAGACTCATTAACAACCTGCGATATGAAGATAATACAACATAAAAAATTTATTATTGAAACTCTCTTCCTCTTGCTCTTCAGAACATTACCAAATCCAATTAGACCAATTTATTAAACAAACAAGGCTCAGATCAAAAAGAACACTTCATTAGTAAATTAGAAAAATTCACTTCAGTTCCTCCGTCACTTGGTTTAGATCATGTAAGACTAAGACACTAGGGTTTGGAGTATACACATAGCACAAATGTTGAGAAGTTGAGTCATACAAACTTGACAAACCAATAGAACCAGCTTATCAGAAAAAGCCAGTGTTTTCTACTTTGCTGTAGAATCCAGTGATTTTCCCTACAATTTGGCATTTTAAAAAAATACGCTGAATACTGCTCAGAACAAATTGTATCTGTTCTGTACCAAATATCCTTTTAGGAAAAAATGACCACAGTTGTAAAGCATTTGGAAGTTGTTTAAAGTTGTATATAAATTCAAGATTACATAGGATCCCTTATCTTATAGCAAAGTGTTAAAATAGAAAAATTAAATAAAGCATGCTGTAATGTTACACTCCTTATTGATTTGCACATGCATCTGAAGTATGAGGTAAGTAAAAAGTATTGCTACCAGGGTTCCAGTTTATACATGTACACGTTTATTACAAAAAGTGTTTAAAGTTGTCTCTACAATCAGTGAATGACTGCAGACAAGTTCTCTCTGTAACACACTTTGCTTAGTCTTGCTAAGTATAGGGTGTCTTCAAAACACAAAGTTCAATCAAAACAGTGGCTTCCGAGGGGTTTCTGCTTGGCCAGTTACTGAACATTTAAGGCAGGAAAGTTATGGTGACTGCTTTTTTGGGATTTCAAAGGGGTAATCTTGATAAAAGTTTTGAAGGACATAGGGTGATCACAGGGATTACAAGTTTTTAAGAAAATTGAAAACTACACTGGTTAGAAAAAGGCCAGGAAAATGGTACTCTTTATATCAAGACTACTCACCTGTTTATTCTTCAAGGGTAGCAAAGGCTGTTCTATTTCATTAAAAAGCCTTATCCCATCCATATTACAGCCCTGATTTTGTACCTTCAGATTTTTTTGTTCCCAAACACAAAGAGCATTTAAAAAGAACATAATTTGAGTCCCTCAAGGATGCCAAAACTGCTGTTTTGGTGAGGCAAAAATCAGACTGCAGAATTCTTTTGGGGGAGGGTTGTGTTGTTGTTGAGTGCCATCAAGTTGATTCAGACCCATAGCGACATACGGGGTTTCCAAGGAACAGTTGGTGAGCTTCAACAACCAACCTTGCAGTTCAAATAACTTTGCAGTCTGACGCATTAGCCCACAGCGCCACACCAGGACTTAGAAAGATGTAGACCTAGATAGAAGATATGTTGAGAAAAAATCATTTCACATTAGGTATTTAAATAGTTTTCCATTTTTATAGCAATACTTTTTTACTTACCCTTGTATTTCTAAAAAGTGAATTTCCAGATTTCAAACTGCAAAATGTTACAAGAAAAACAGGGAGTTATCAGTGACTCTATTTAGAGGTGATGACTAAGATAAACTTTGGAAGACTTTTTTATGGTGTGTGAAATTTTTTCCCATGTGCAGCAACAAAAATATTGGTACCATCCAATAATCGCATTGTGGGGACTTAAATCCAAGATTGCCACTTCCCACTTTTCAAAAGAAATCAGAACACAGAATTTGATGTAAAATCCCCAATTAAAAAATGTTGACATTAATTCCACCACCCATCTGTCGGTGATAAGGTTTGCCTGCATGTTGCTATGATTCTAGAGCTATACTACTAGTATTACAAAATACCAGCTGGGTGGAAATGTTTCCATGGAGCTTCTGGACTAAAACATAGTAGGAAGCAAGGACTGGTAATCCACTTGCAAAAATTAGCCAATGAAAACCTTATGGATCACAACAGATTTCTTGCTTGGGACCCCTGGTGATAAGGACTAGCACAATAGCCACAATGATGGAATTGAACATGCTTGTGATTTTAAGGATGCGGGACCAAATGACATTTCATTCTTTTTGTTGTACATATGGTTACCATGAGTCAGAGATGGTGTTAACACCAGTCAACTGAAACAAAATTTTAAAGCACTGTGTGGGTCAAACAGTATTCCTGTTCAAGGTCACTGTTTGGTTGTGCCCTAAGTCACCTGACCAAGAGGTGGAGGTGAAATTCTGACTTCTATACTCACCAAGAAGAAATGGGTTTTGGACTGCCTGTGTTGGTTGTTATGTCGAGTTGGTTCCAACTCACAGCAACCCTATGCACAACAAACAAAACACTGCCCAGTCCGGCACCATCCCAACAATTGAGCTCATTCTTGCTGTCATTCTGTCAATCCATCTTACTGGGGGTCTATTTTTCACTGACTCTCCATTTAACCAAGTATGATGTCCTTCTCCAGTGACCGGTACCTCCTAATAACATGCCCAAAGTATGAAAGATGTCTTGTCAACCTGACTTCTAAGTAGTCTGGCAGCACTTATCTCAACAAAAATTTGTTTGCTCTTCTGATAGTCCATGGTACTTTCAATATCATTCTCCAACACCATTAATTCAAATACATAAATTCTTTTATGGTCTTCCTTTTTCATTGCCTATCTTTCACATCCATATGAGGTTACAATGGCTTGCGTCAGGAGCACCCAAGCTCTCAAACTGACACAGTTGCTCTTAAGTACTTTCATGAGGTCTTTTGCAGATTTGCCTAAATATAGCTAAAATTTCTTGACTGCTGCTTCCCGGAGTGTTGATTGTGGAGTCACACAAAATTAGGTCTAATGGTTTAAAATCTTCAATCTTTTCTCCATTTATGTTACTTAAAGGTTCAATTGTGAGGACTTTTGTTTTCTTTTTATTACCCTAAAAGCACTGTTTGTTGCCTTTGGTCTGCCTCAGTGTATCAAGTCCTCATCGTTTCCAGTAAGCATCTTTGTGTCATCTGCATATAGCAGGTTGTTAATGATACCACGTTCTTCATATAATCCGGTTTCTCAGACTATTTGTTCAGTATAAAGATTGGTGAAAAGATAAAACCCTGGCACACAGCTTTCCAGATTTTAAACCATTCAGTATCCCCTTGTTCTGCTCTAACAACTGCCTCTTGCTCTATGTACAGATTCCTAATGAGCACAGTTGTGTTCTGGAATACCTATTCTTCACTGTTACCCAGTTTGTCAAGATCTACAAAGTCAGAGCCTTTGCATTAGTTAAGTAAGCATCTTTCTGGTATTCTCTACTTTGTCAAGATCCATTTGACATCAGCAACGATATCCCTAATTCCATGTCCTTTTCTGAATCTAGCTTGAATTTCTGGCAGTTGATATACTGTTGCAACCATCCAATTCTCATGAAGGTACTGTATGGGGCAGTGTTTCTTTGCAGTCTTTACATGATGGAATTAAAGTTTTAAGCTAAATAGAATTTACATACCACATACTATTTATCCTAATGACTCAAGTTGCATATATATATATATATATATATATACAAAATCTAAGGTGCTCTGGTAGCGTAGTGGTTACGAATCGGGCTGCGAACCTTAAGGCCAGCAGTTCGAAACTACCAGCCGCTCCGCGGGAGAAATATGAGGCGTTCTGCTCCCGTAAAGATTTACAGCCTCGGAAACCCTGTACAGGGTCGCTATGGGTCGGAACTGACTCGACGGCACTTAGCAACAACATACAAAATCTAGGCCTTTTTTATTATTCCAGTGATGCAAATGGATTGTATGTAACCTTCCCGTTGATACTATCTATGTAACTGTCTTTAACAGTGATAGATGCATGATAGTCTTTAGTAATATACATTCTGCTGAACCCTAAGGATTTATAACCAAATAATGGATACAGCAATACTAGTTTTTGTTATGTTTATATTGTTAAGTGCTGTCCAGTTGGTAGACTCATAGTGACCCTGTATAGTGTTTCCAAGGCATGGCTGGTGAGTTTGAACTAATGACCTTGAGGTTCTAAATGACCTTGCTGTCCAGCCTATTAACTCACAGTGCCACCAACTTTAAGATTTAAAGTTTTGTAAAAGTAGGTTGTATTGGCTACCTAAAATGGGAGGGGTGCAGTAAAAAAGGCACAGAGTGGCTGGTTTACAAGTTTTCAAGAGGGAGTTTAGTTTCAGAGTGCATGGGGGAAGGTAGAATCCCCACTGAATAGTTTTCCTCTAGTCTACATGGGTCTGGTGAAAAGAGATGGGGATAGTATTCATTTGATTCAATAGTAATTGTTATCATGACTAATTGCAATGGTCACAACTGTAAAGGTAGAAGTTGTGTAACAAAAAGGGGGTAGTAGTTAATCTTAAATTCCAGGAACAGAGGAAGACCCTAGGACCATCAGGAGAGATGAGCATGAGTGGAACATGGGACTCTAACCAGAGAAGCAGTGATACCAGAGATGGAGGCAAAAGTGATGGCATGGAGAAAGACAGCAGCTGAGGACTCTAGACTCATGGAAAGAGAAAGGCTATGTGTTGGCAGCCAGGAAGCCAGCTTGCAGAAGGTACCCTTTAGCTGTCTCAATGATTATATATTCCTACATGGTTTTGTTGTTGTTGTACATCTAAAAAGATTTAAAAAAAAAAGGGGGGGATGATACATGCACTAGAGGGTAGACACGTGTTGACATGGATGACTGGGGTAGGCAATACACAACCAGAGGGAGTGTGGCAGAAGAAAGATGGGGGTACAGGGAGACATAGGAAGGAATGCCCTGGTTTAAAGTGAACAGAGGTAAATGCTGTTAACTGTTGGTGCATGGAGGAGATTGCAACCATTTAATGAAGCAAAGTACATGATTTGTTAGATTATAAAACTGATGATCTACTTTGTAAACCTTCACTCAATTCACAATAATAATAAAAGGGTTGTATATAGGGGTTTATGTGTTACATAAATTTAACTTGATAGCTAATCATCTCTTATGCGGAAGACAACTTCAGTAACTCTATTCCCAGGACTCTCCAGTGTCACTCTAGAGCAAACTTCAGACTGGGAATAAGGAAACTTAGTTTCTAGTCCATTTCCTGCTATTATTTTGCTATGTAGATGTTTTCTAAGATTGTTCTAGTTCTTAAGAGAATAGCTTCAAGTAAAAGGTATGCTTATAAAAACAGCCAGTTTTTTTTATAAATGTTGATTTAACATTTTAAAAAATTGATAACATGTTGCCAAAGTATAAAATTAAATAGTTTTCAATGAGGTTTTCATCCCTTAAGAGTATAAAAGAGATATTGTCACACAATGCTATCTGGTAATTCTCTAGCTACAATAAATCTAAATATGACATAGAAATATGTATCCAGCTTATCCACTCCCCTTTCCCTTCTAAAATCATGCTCAGTACATTTTGCTATAAATTGCTGACTGTGATGATACACTGTTGTTAAGTGCTGTCACAAAGTGTTAATTGCTGCCTTTAAACAAAACAGGTATAAGTCTTCATAAGGAAGATTGGGGGCTGGGAGAGAGTTTGACAAGAAGTGTTAAAAGTTTGGAAAACTTACAAACTAGTCTTCTACAACCACTTTAAAGTTACCTTCCTTCAGTTTATATTCATGTGATTTTTACGGCCCCTCCCCACTCAAAGGCAAGTATACATGAGTTTTATTTCCATTAAACTTACCTATTAAAAATTACATCTGAATTAGTAAGATGTTATGAACTAAAAGGCTTTAAAAACAGATGAAATGAAGATTTGACTTACATACCAATATCTTCATTACATTTGCTGATTCCAGTTGCTATAATGCAAAAAGCAGGCTGCCACCCAGTGGCAATGTAAATCTTTAAATGATTTTAAGATTTAAAGAATAAAAACATATTTCAAAATAATGATGAAAAAACAACCCAAATCTCATGAATTATTACATTTTTTATAACATATCTAAGGACAGAAATATTCATATGCTTAGATAAGATAACACTGGGAAATTTTTTGCAAAGATCATATGATATCCTATTGTTTACTAAATTTTATGGTTTTAATAAGGATTCCAATAAAAATACTTAAAAGTTATTTTGCCTAAATCTTCAAAATTAAATTCATGAGGGAAAAAGTGAGCTACGTCTATAAAATATGAGAGCTTTTTTCTGTGATCAAGCAAAAGTGGATTCAATACTTTATAGTAGCCCCTTCTCATTCATAAACCCAAAATCTATGTGTGAAATGAAACATAATAAAAGGACCTGTAAAAATTAAGATAGAAAAAATAATTTTCACTAACCATGAGCTCATCTCACCTTTCCCTCAAGTATTGAACTATTTGAGAAAAATACATAAATTTTAGTGTCTCAGTCAATAAGCTTAAAGTTGAAAGGAGGGCATGAAAATAGGAGATACTAAGACCTGATATTTAATGATGTTTAGAAATGAAATTAGTATTACCTCCTATTTCCATCAAATTTGGCCATAGCTTATTTCACATTGGCACAAACTCAACATGTCCTAATACAAGATTGCTTTGGTAATATAACACTAGCAAAAAGAAAGGAAAAATAACACTACAGCATTCATTTACAGTTGGAAAAGCTACTTATCTCACAGAGACAGTTTTGTTCTATTGAATAGCCAGAAAAAGGAGAAGCACCAAAAATATCCTTAAGAATTTAGTTATTTGTTTTCAATAGTTATAAATTGAAACTGTACAAGATGCTTTCCAGCCTGTCCAATCTGTCTTACTTTACACTGAAGAAAATAAATGAATTTTTAAAAATAATGGCAGACACAACATACTTGGTATGTACAATGACCTGTGACAAATACAACGCCTGAAAATAATTTCTATGTTTTCATTTATTATTGCTATTTAGTTACAGAAAAGATTAACATTCTCCAAGATTTGTAATGTTAGCATATGCCATATATCAATCAGTATAAGAATTTTATATGAAGGAAAACCATGATGGAACAACCAAATAGGGTGCCCTGGTGGCAAAAAAATAAAGGAAAAACAATCAAGAAATTCTTCCATGTAAAGACCTCTAATCTGCATTATTTGATTTTTAAAAAAATATAAAACCTTAATATTAGAAGAAAAAAACAGTAAAGAACAATAAAGCAGACAAGAATAAGTAAATGCTTTATACAGATGCTCTGCATACATACTATATATGTATTGCTGAATTATAATAAAAATATGTATTATAGTCAATTCTCATCTAGTTAGAAACAGTAGCATCCAATCAAGCATGAACGGACCAACATTTTCTCAGTCTTCAATTACATGACAAATTAAAGTGTGTAGCAGTCACTTCTGGTCAGCAGTATCATGATAAATGTTTGACAAGATACAATTTTTCTCCTTGTTCACTTGTAAAAATTGGTGCCTTTTTGTAATGTTCTACAAGTTCTTCCATGGTGCTGAATTTACGCTGCCCAATGCAGTAGACAGTCTCTTTCAGCTGGACTTTAAAATGCTTGTTTTTCCCTTGTGCTTTTAGTGACACGGAGAAATCATTTGGCTAAAAGAAAAGAAACAAACAAAAAAACCTACAGTAAACATTTAGAAAATAGCATTGCTATAATAAACTATTAATAGTAAGTAAAATTTGAGCACTTACTAAGTACTACACATTTCTAAATTATTTACTCCCTTTACTACAATACAAATAGACCATTTTATCGATGAGAAAACTGAGGTTTACAGAAGCTGACTTGCCCAAGATCATCCATGTAGTTAAGAGAGCCAGGATTCAAACTTAAGCAGTTGAATTTGAGTCTAATATGCTCTAACACAATGCCAACAACAACATGAGCACAATGTTGATGAGTTCCTATTTTACAAGGTAAGCCTGAATTTTTATAATAAATCTTCTAATTCTTCCATGTTGGCAATTAATTCATAATTTTATAAAGAAAACTGTACATGACAAAACATGCCCATGTGAACCCACTAACACTAAGGACTATACTGCTAAAAATAACATTATATTTTGCTTATTATCTAGGCTCAGTTACCCAAAAGAAATTACATTGTACTCTGCATTCAAGCCATTTTCTTAATTAGGTGTTTAGTTTTTGTTGTTGTTTTTTTACTACTACTCTTCTAAACAGTCTATATATCAACCCCAGAAGCTTGTTTTTACAGAGTAATTCTCAAATTTCAAACATTTTAACTTTTTTTGTAAATATCCCATACTTAGGGTTTCTTTAACACTCAATCTAAGGTCACTCTCTTCCTAAACCTCTCTGCCTACTGCTTGCCCCAAAAAGCAAGGGCCACCTCAGGCACTAATAGAAAACACATCGAACCACACTTTCTTCTCATCAACAACTTGTTTTCCTTGGGTACAAACTCCATTTTCTTGACTTTCACATCAGACAGTTCAATTAATCTCAATCTCTCTCAAATCCACACATACCAGCACCGCACCAAACCAAGGAGTTTTCTTCTTCCTTTCAACCTTTTGTAAATTACACATTCATTGTTGTGCAGCTACATATACACAAACAAAGCCAATACTAATTAGGTGTGATAAGTGAATAAGCTGTAATATCCTTTACCAAAGGGAAAAAATGGCCGTATTTAAAGAAAAAGGGTCATCAGATTCTAATACTCCAAAAGAGTTCTCAAAAGAGCCCATATTGATATTCAATTTTTATTGTTTTATTTGGAGCTTTGTTTGGAGTCCTGGTGTGTATAAGCAGCAGACAATTACATGCAAGGTTAGATATTCAAACTTACCAGAGGCTCCTCAGAAATCATATACAGGGTCGCTGAGTGAAAATTGATTTGATGGCACATAACAAAAACACAGCTTTGTTTTATCTTTAACTTATCCAACAGCTTACTTTTTATTACAAACAACATTTCAAACGCAGTGTTAAGTTTTTGAGTACATAATAAAAGTACATTAAAAACAATTTTTCATTTTTAAAATACAAAACTATTTTTCATAAATATATTTTTTAATTTAGAAATTTTCTGTATTATAAGGATGGTTGTTAGTTGTTATCCAGTTGGCTCCAACTCATCACAAAATTATATGAAACGGGAACAAAATTACCTTGTCCTCTGCCATATTCATGATATGGGTATATTAAAATTTTACAATAACTAGACTGTTAGAAGGAGTCCTGGTGTGGCACTGTGGGTAAATGCGCCAGACAGCAAAGCCGTTTGAACTGCAAGGTCGGCAGTTCAAGCTCAACAGCTGCTCCTCAGAAACCCTATACAGGGTCGCTATGGGTCGGAACCGATGACTGCACTTCACAACAACAACGTTAAATATTACAAACCATATGTAATTTAAGAAATGGTCTTCTAGTTTAGTCTACTGCATCATTTTACTTTCAGTGAAGTAGGTCTATTTTCTCATTTTTCAGTGTAATACAACAGAAAATATTTCAGGAATATAAAACCAATAGACACAAAATAGGTACTGTTGGAAACAGTTATCTAGCTTACTAAAACTTTAGGGTGGATCCCTCCCTGGGTGGCAAAAGCATTAATGTGATCAGCTGCTAACCAAATGGCTGAGAGTTTAAGCGCAACAGGGGGTGCCTCAGAAGAAAGGCCTGGTGATCTATTTCTGAAAAACCTATCACTATGGAGTACAGTTCTACTCTTATACACACGGTGTTAACATGAGCCAAAATCAATTCAACAGTGACAGGTAACTTTAGGAAAGCCACTTAACCTCTGCAACTCTCTCTTTTTTATTACTCAGAACCCTATTTTCATTTATCTTTATAAACCAACTTACCGAAGATTCACTATCACGAATGAGGAAATCCCCTTCATGTCCTCTTTCATTCAGTGCTATTTCTGCTTGATGCCTGGTGACTTTACCATAATACCATGGATTTCCAGCAAACTTCCCAGTGAGTGAAGGCCTAATGTAGTCACACTGTGGAGGTGATGGCTCCAAACCTGAGGTTAATGGATTATTCTGCATAATGGTAACATAGTTTTTTGGTACTAGACCAACCATTCCATTGATCTTCCTGCACTTCCACCATTCAGGGTCATTTTCTGGCTTTTCAATAACATCCATTACATCTCCTTTCTCAAAATTAAGTTCTTCATCATTGGATGAGCTGAATGGGTAAAGAGCCTGTACCACATGCAACACTTGCCCAGTATTTAGGTTATTGACGACAGCTGCTAATTTTTCTGACAGAGAACCCACATGGTCACCCAAAGGACTATCACCTTCTTCAGTTACATAGTTTGATGGGAACCATCCAACTTGTCCATTGTAGCTTCCTCGCCACCACCCATCACTACATTTTTCCATGACGATCACCTTCGTGCCTTTTATCAATGATAACTCATCTTCTCTCTCAGCCATGTAGTTAAATTTCACATAAGCAGGCATGTTGAGGTCATAGAGACGTTCCCCTGGGTCGACAAAGCTATCATCAGCAGTAGATGCAGAGTCTGGCACACTAGGTTTTCTTTTCACCTTTCCAATGCCTATTTAAAAAGGGGGGAGGAGGGGGAGTGAGAAAAGAACACAAAACAATGATTATCAACCTTTATACTTACATAACAAAGTTCTATATGGTATTTCTCTTTGGAAATCAGATGCAAATTGCCCTTTCATAATCAAAATTAAGGGCTTAATGTCAGTTATTACATGAGAGTTTACCTATTCATCTTACCAAAGGCTCTGAACTACGCCAAAAAACAAACTCACTGCCATCGAGTCAATTCCAACTCAATAGCAACCCTATATAGGTTTTTCTGAGGCTATAAATCTTTATGGGAGTAGAAAGCCTCATCTCTCTCCTGTAGAGTAGCTGGTAGGTTTGACTAACAAACTATAGCTTGTCAGCAGTCCAATGTGTATCCTATAGCACCACCAGGGCTAACTGTAGAACATAATTATAATAGTAAAGTATCCTAAATTAAGGAATTTTCTCTTGACTGCAAATGTAGTTTCTTTTGTCATATCTATAATCTATGCATACAACGGCATTCATTCCCAACTCTATATTCCTAGAGTCTTTCTTCATTTATTAACCCAGACTCATAGCGACTTTATGCACAGCAGAACAAAACACTGCCTGATCCTGGGCTAACCTCAATCAAATAAAACAGATACAGCATTGGAAACAATTCAAAACCTACAGAAAGAGGTTCAAACGATTAATAATAGAATATCAGAAACGGATAATACACTGAAAAGGGCAAAGGAGTAGAATCAAAAAGATAGAAGCCAGAACAAGTGAACTAGAAGATAAATCTCTCAAAACTACTATTGTTGTTAAGTGCCTTTGAGTCGGATCTGACTCATTGGACTCTGTACAGGGTTTCCAAGGCTGTAAATCTTTACAGGAGCACAAAGCCTCACCTTTCTCCCACAGAACAGCTGGTAGTTTCAAACTGCTGACCTTGAAGTTTGCAGCCCAATTCGTAACTGCTATGCTACCAGAGCTCCTTCTCAATACTACTAAGATAGAGCAAACACAAAAAAGGATTTAAAAAACCTGAAGAAGGCCTAAGATTCATGTTGGATACCATGAAGAGGAATAATTTAAGAATTATTGGCATTCTGGAACAGGAATAGTCACACTAGTCCACAGAGGAGATAGCTGATGAGCTTTTGGAAGAAAATTTCCCTAACATCCTGAAAAGCAAAAAGATAAGCATTCAAGAAGCTCAACGAACCCCAGGAAGGGCAGACCCTAAAAGAAAATCACCAAAACATAATAATCAAGCTCTCCAAAATCAAATATTAAGGACAGAAACCTGAAAGCAGCTAGGGAAAAGAGAAATATAACATACAAAGGCAAGCAAATCAGATTAAGCTCGTATCTCTCTACAGAAACCATGTAGGCAAGAAGGCAATGGGGAGACATATATAAAACCCTGAAAGAAAAAAACTGCCACCCAAGAATCCTCTACCCAGTAAAGTTGTCAATCAAATACGATGGTGTAATCAAAACATTCCAAGATAGGCAGAAGCTAAGAGATTTTGCCAAAGCCAAACCTGCTCTGAAAAACATACTAAAGGAAGTTCTGTGGACTGAGAACCAGCAAGAACACACAACTACAGAATGACGTACATGGCAGATCAGCCTGAACTCAGTCGACAAATGAAAGACACAGAGGGCTAGAGCTGAGAGTGAAGCATCCAGCTGTTATGAAGTGAGGGGAGAAGCACAAGAACACCCAAACTTGCAGACAATACCCATTTGACCTAGTCTCAATGGTTTGATAATTAGAACTCGACTAGAGGAATATTACAAAAAAAAATAACAGTTGTTTTTTTTTTTTTGGATAAAGGAAACAAGGGTAAATTGCTACAATTTGATGAACCTGAACTATACTCATGGAGGTAGTAACTTTAAATACCAACAGAGAGGGAAGGAGTCTTTACATCAAGAATCAATTATATCCCCTCTGTATATAGGGTAGATAGGGACGGGCAACTTAGACATTGGCTACTAAAATGAGGGGGCAATAAAAGAAAAAAAGTGATTGGCTTAAAAGCTTTCAAGAGAGAGTTTAGTTTAAGAGTGTGTTGGGGGGAAGAAGAAAGAGTCCCCAATGAATAGTTTTCATCTTGTTTAGATGGGTCTGATTAAAAGAGATGGGGATAAGATTTATATGATTCAATAGTGAATAACTGTTATCATGACTAATTGCAAATGTCACAATTGTAAAGGTAGAAGTTTTGTAACAAAAACAGGGAAGTGGTGAATCTTACAGACCAAAAACAGAGGACCCAAAGAATCTCAAGGGAGAAGAGCACAAGCAGAATGCAGGACCTTACACAGAGAAGCAGCAATGTCAGAGACAGAGGCGGAGATGAGGGCATGGAAAGGGAGAGTGGCTGAGGAATCTAGATTCATGGGAATAGAGGGACTAAGAGCTGGTGGCCAGGAGGCAGACTTGCAGAATGTGCCCTTTGAAGGTATAAATTATTATATATGCCTGAGTGGTGTTTGTTTTTTTTCCCCCACACTAACGTGAATAGAGAGAAATACTGTTAACTGATGGTACATGTAGGGGATTATAATCATTATAATGAAACAAGGTGTATGATTTGTTGAATGTAAAACTGATTATCTGCCCTGTAAACTTTCACACAATCCACAATAAAAACCTTTAAAAAAATAAAAGTACTATCACAAATAATACCTTAATTTACTAACCTTGATCCATGTTTCTTAAGATGCTTAACTGACCCAACCACAACCGCTACTAACATGTGCATAGTGTTTGTTAGGTGCCATGGAGTCAGTTCCAACTCACTGAGACCTGTATAGGGTTTCCCAAGGAGCAGCTGATGTGTTTGAACTACTAACCTTCTGGTCCAGTGCTACATCAGGACTCCTAGTAATGTGTAAGCTCTCCTTTATTTAAACATCTTATTACTACTACTTTGTACATCTAAGATATTGTATTAAAGCTTTTCCAGCATTTGTCTTCTAAACCCACGAACTATTGCATAAGATTCCATAGGGGAATGTTCCATATCTTACTGAACTTTTGCAGTTCCTACAGCACCTAGAACTGTGCAAATACTCAATACTTGTCAAATTCACTAAAAATGAATACCAAAAAGACTAGTCTCTAAGTACTTTTCTAATTCTGAAAAGGATAATGTAAAGACAAATGAAAAATTATCAACAAAAGGAATGAAGACATTTTAGATATTAAGTCCCAAGGGGGGAAAACACCCCAAACTGTGTTTTAATCTTAGAATATTTGTTTCCTGCAGAACACAAAGCCCTCACTGATTACTCTTTTGAGCATTTCTTCAGGCTCAGACCCAACACATTGATGCTACAAACTAATATTATTGCCATATCAAACTCATTAAGAGTTACCAAACAAAACCCCTTATTTTTTCAAGGCCCTGTACACGTACACCTTTACACGTGATGTTTTCTGCCTGAAACACAACTTGGCTTTTATTTAAGATTCAATCCAATATCTTCTCATTAAAGATTTCTGTCCGTGTAACAGCCAATGTCTTTCTCTTTTCTGCAACCAAAGCACTAAACACTGTGTATACCAATATTTGTTTTCTTGAGTTCAGATACGATTTTCTTAATTACTTCTCTATTCCAAGTATCTAGGGAGCCCTAATGGCACTACAGGCTAAGTACTGGACTGCTAACCCAGTGGTTCAAACCCATAGCAGCCCTATGCGAGAAAGATGAGGCTGTCTGCTCCTATACAGATTCAGTCTCAAAAATACTATGTAGGATTACACTGAGTTGAACTCGATGGCAGTGGGTGGGTTTAATTAATCCCAAGTGCCTCCTTTATTGTGTTCCATTAATATTTACCATGTGAATGATGACACAAATGTACAGGGTAAACAAATATCCCTAGTCAGTTCAATGTACTGTTCCACTGCTTAAAATTCTTTGAGAAGGACAACTTACCGACTTGTTTCTATTGCAAGAAAGTGTCCTTCTAATCTCCTGTCATCAATGAAATGTTACTGCTGTTGTTAGCTACCTGAAACTTGGCTCCTTACTAGTCGTGGCCCCATACGTAACAGATTGAAGCATTGCTCAGTCCAGCAACATCCCCAAGATCAGTTGAAAATTGGGCTTTTGTGATCCATAGATAAGATTGATTTTTGTAAGTTGATCTCCAGGCCTTTTCTCCCTAGTCCATCTTAGTTTGGAAGCTACGCTGAAACCTGTTCAGCATCACAGCAACATGCAAGCTTCCAGTGACAAACAAATAGTGACTAAATCTAAGGGTACACTGGCCAGGAGTTAAACCTAGGTTTTCCACAATCAATGAGACAGCATATGCAAAAGTACTTTACAAAGCCACACAAATCTCTAAAATTTCTAAATTACGTTATCACCACCAATAATCTATTCTACAACTGTCTCCCGCAAATCAAATATATTATCTTCATTTTACTTTTGAATCAACCCCCTCTAACCCACTGCTTATCTCACTTTTAGTTCTCTAGTCCTTAAGGGTCATAAAAGGTCCAGTAGGGAATTTCTAACAAAATTGATCCCAAATGTGATTTTTAGTTCTGCTACTTTCTGGTGTGATTACCATCAAGTTTATTTAACCTCTGAATTTGATTTCTTGTTTGAGTGTTTTCATTTTTATTGAACTATAAGGCAACAGCAAAATTAACATAACACAATATTCATTCACTCCACATCAACATTCCTTACGCTAATGAAAAGTGATCAATTCAACAGGCAGAGAACTCAAGGACTCCTAATAACTCTGCACCTAGCATGGCTGCCTGTCCCAAGGGCCAGGCCTGAACATCACAAACTCAGGCTTCCCTTAAAGATGAAGTCTTTGCTCTACTGCTGTAGACTTGGTCTTCTGACTGGGATCTTCTTCCTCTTTCAATTCTGGGTTGCTATTTTTAACAATTTGATGGTCCCATCACAATACCAAAACATCACCCCAAAATTGGAGTTCAATTTGGTTAAAACATAAACTGAGATGTGTGACCTAGACATATAAAGGAAAAGGCATCCTAAACTACTATCTGACTTCTCCAGTCCTCCTGTAAGAATGAAGGGGAACTAGGAAGAGGAGAAATCTACATGCATCACTGAACTGGGCATCACTGCCTGGAGCCTCCCGAGCAGTTGACCTCTCTCCTTTTTCCCTACTTCCCTGACAGCTGCTCATAGAGTTTGGGCACATAGTCATTCCATTTGGCTTGGTAATACATGCCAGCAACTGGGAACCTGAGCTCATACTTTTTATGGAAAGATGCCACCTTGAACTTGCCACGGTGTTCTCCAGATTGATTGCTGAGAATGGGTTCATCACACTTCAGTGGCCTGTGCCCATGGGAGGCCACATAATCTGAGAAGACTGTGCCACTGCTGACATTCTTGCCCGTCATGTTGACCACCAGAAAATGGTACAATTCCCTGAATTTGGGGTCCTTCATGTGGGAGGATCTGGGTCTGTCAAGACCAAGGTGTAGAGTTACCGGAATCTAGGCCATCCCATGTAATGCCGATAGGGCGGTTCTTCACCTGGGTGGGTGTCAGTACTTTGCCTAGCTCGTCCACCTTGTATTTAACCTGCAGCGGGTGCTGCGGCTGCTCATCCACTTCCTGCAGGTTCAAAGGCGTTGCTGAGGTCCACAGGCATCATGGGGTCGAGCGGAGCAGACAGCTGTTAAGTAGAGCAGCAGGAGCAGCGCATGACAGCCCAGCAGCAACCACAAACTGCCCAGAGGTGAAGCGCTGAACTCGATTTCTTTTTTATAAAATGGTGCTGTGCAGTACCTACCTCATACATTTTTTGTTCGTAATTTGTAAAAGTACATACGTAAAACAGCATAGTGCACACAGAGCAAGCCCTCATTCAACCAGTGATAGTTACGATTTTCTTAGGTTTCAGTTTTCTAAACTAAACAAACCTTTACTATCTTATTATAGGAGAAGGCTTTAAAAAGTTTGTTTTTTAAAAAAATTCATTATCCTTTCATTCCATTTTACCACAAACTCCCCTCAGATAGCTAGACCAGTCAAGGCAGGTGGGGGTGGTAAAAGTTCAGCCCTAAATCTTGCAGGTAAGAGTAGTATCACAACTCTGAGGTAGTCATTTTCATTCTTAGCTTTTCCAATTGTTAGTAGAACCTCCAATCTTCCCATCACTCCTCTCTACTAATCTTATTTCTCTTCCTATAGCTCTGCTTCTTAAATAGAATACATTACAAACTCCTCAAAAGCTTTTAAGAACCTGGTTATGTACTGTGAATATTCCACCTTCACATGACAGTTGCACCCTTGCTGGGGGCAAATCTTTGTAATCATAAGGACTCCTTATGAAACCTGTTTCCAAATCCTTGATATACTGAATGGCAATATTTGGAAGCATCTGAGTTACTCAATGATATTGTTAAAATCTGAGTATCCAAAGTGGATAAGCTACTTTATGTTTTAATTGGCCAGCACACATCTAAGAAAGCTATTGCATCACTTCACGTGAACACTTTATAGATTTCAATCTATACGAACAGGGACTTTGCTGAGATTTTTTTTAACACCTGCATTACCAAGCAGCTCTTGGCTACTTCACAGCTCTTTGTTTATAGACAAAGAACCCATCCTCCCTAATCCTTTTCCAGGTGCAGCCCATTCACCTGGGGGTCTGGAGTCGTCCTGCAGACCTGGCTCAGTAAGCCAAAGCAGCAGGACTCAGCCCAAGCTTTTGTCTTTATCTCTCACCTTCCCCCAACTATGCTCAGGGGCTATAGATATGTGAATTGGGCCTGAGACTCCAAGTTGCTGGCCTGGGATTCGAACCAGTGAAGTACTATGTAAAGTTACCTGAATGTCTGGAAAAGTACTGATGTTAGCTGTACCTTGCCTAAGTCCCTCCCAGCTTGGTGTGAAGCTCCTCCCCTGAACAAAGCAGAGGCCCGGGCCTCCCCAGGTGTGCATTACTGGTTGGCAGGCATGGAGTAAAGATCAGTGCATTACTGGTTGGCAGGCATGGAGTAAAGATCAGTGCATTACTGGTTGGCAAGCATGGAGTAAAGATCAGTGCATTACTGGTTGGCAGGCATGGAGTAAAGATCGGTGCATTACGGGTTGGAAGGCATGCAGTAAAGATTGCAGGGCAGTGAGTTGCTGCCTGCAGAGGCCACGATGCCTGTAGTCCCAAGCCTGCCTATCAGTGATGTATCCACCCTGGCTTTGGGGTGCCTCTTTGTCTCTCTCTTTCTCTCTTTCTGTGTATTCTTGATATATATGAATCGCCGTCAGGTATCCTCTCCTCGTGAACTGAACCCCAATGTCGAGGCGGGTCCCCGACAAAACTCAATGCAGTTATTTTGTATTTCAGTTCATAATCATTTTGTTTCCTTCCACCTAGTTTTAGCTTTCAAAAGTATTTCTGAATCTAGTGTATTAATTATTGCTTTCAACAGGTCCTTATTTTCTTTAAGCATGACAGTTTTCTTTCACCTAAATCACAAAGTAATGTCCAACAGAATAGGGCCAAAGAAAGTATTACCTCTTCTTCTATTTTCAAGTTGTTGTTAGTGCCGTCGAGTCGGTTCCGACCTATAGCAACCTTGTATACGGTTTCCGAGGAGCAGCTGGAGAGCTTGAACCACTGACCTTGCACTTCAAACGGCTTTGCAGTCTGGCGCATTAGCCCACAGCACACATCAGGACTCCTCTATTTTCTTAGTGAAGTATAATTCTGTATATACATATTTTTCTCTCTAAAGCTAGTTTCTCTCTCATGGATATCCCCTGATTTCTATGACATATGTAACATCGTTCAGTTATTTACCAATACCATAAGATTTTTGAGTTAGAAGGGACTTTCCAGGATCATCTAGTCTTGCCCAATAATATACTACTTTCCAAATAAGAAACAGGAAATCAGGAATGTTTATTTATATACTCTAGGTCACATGACTAGTAGAAGGTATATCTGGGAGCAGAATTAAGTAATTCCAACTCAACAAATAATATAATGTCTTTCCTATCACAGGTTTTCATTTAATAATTGTACTTTTATTTGTAAATTTCATCTACATAAAAGAAAATGCATTATAAATTATTCTTATCCTCTGTTTTTTCTAAACCTGGGTTATTTTGTTTTTAAGAATAATCTTCTAGCTAACAACACCAGGAGTACATACTCTTTCATCTATTTTTTAAGCATGCTCAGGGAGTACAAGGGTAAGAAGTCTGTGTCTACTCTGAAAAGCTGACAAGAAGAATAAATCTAAGTTTGGGAGATGCTGTTAGAATTGACGAAAGGATAGTTTGGTTACAAATCTCAAAATCCTGAACCCTGATCTACAGATGCATTTAAAATTAATTCACGTTTGCTAGAATTCAATATAAAGATGATAGTTTTATCATTCATAAGATACACTGAATCGCTGTAATAGTGACACAATATATTCTTTTTATACCATTTCTGGTTGATTTACAGTAATTATTAGTAATAAAGAACAATTGTCATAAGCATTCCTGCCATGTTAGTGTTACAAATCATAGAGTGAAACTAATGTTAGTGTTTCACTCTATGATTTGTAACTGGTTTATAGTAAAAACAGGAGCACTAGTAGCGCTATAAGATAAGCACTAGGAATGCTAGCTGCAAGGTTGGCAGTTCAAACCCACCAACAGTTCTGCAAAAGAAACATATGAGGCCTTCTGCTCCCTTAAAGACGTATACCTTAAGAAACCTTATATAAGGTTACTAAGGAGCTCTGGTAGCGTATTGGTTACAAATCAGGCTCCTAATCTCGCAGTCAGCAGTTCGAAACCACCAGCTGTTCCGCGGGAGAAAGATGAGGCTTTCTGCTCCCGTTTGGAAACCCTGTACAGGGTCGCTATGAGTCTGAACCAACTCCACAGCACATAACAACAAGAGTCAGAATCGACTTAATCACACTGAGTTTACAGTAAAAATGATTGTTTAAAAAAAAAAAATCTATAATTTAAAAGGAACACTAACCAAACTTACTGAAAATGTAAATACAAAGATTCAAAAAAATTAACAACTCCCCAAAAGATATATATATATATCACAGGAATCAAGCTTACCACCAAAAAAAAAAAAACAAGTAATAGTCTTCATATTACCACATTATTTTTTAGCCAAGTACTTGCTCCTTTTCCATTTTGTCCTTTTCTCTGAAATCTCTCCACAGGTTACTCTTTGTTTCCTTAGGCTCCTTATGCACAAATGACTTCTACAACAGTTCCTCTGTTCATTTTTAATGGAAACACTATGCAAATGTTCAAGATCAGATCAAGTTCACTGCTGCCATAAGATCTGACAAAGGCTGTCAGCAGACACAGATTAGGCTAGTATTAACATTACTTTATGATCTGACTCAAAAATCATCTCAAGAATTCACTGTTTTCTTTCAGTATTCTTTTTTTTTTTTTTTACCTAACACCTCTCAAAATTCATTTCAAATATTAACTTCTGATACTTTCTAGCAATCTTAAATCATTAAAACCAAAACATTCTTTTATTTCCTCCAGAAATCTTTACTAAACTTTATCTTTTATATGGTTCTAAAATTTAAGTAAACAGTACTAAAACAATTTCATATTAATTCAAAAGTTGAAAATGAGGGAATCTTCACTCCCTTATTCCCCTAATATTTTTAGTAAGTTTGTAATTCATTTCATATGTTTGTAAATTGAAATTAGTACATTAAAACTAATTGGATCAAAAGCAAAATGTTTATATCCTTTTCCTATTTGCTACTTAAGCATTCACAGTAAAAGATTTCAAAGTTATTTTACTCAAGTCAAAATAAGTATTATTTGATATATCACGTACCACTTAGCTTCTATTTCATAAACAACATAAAAGCACCCGCTTATATAAACCCAACCAGAGTCTCTCCATGGAGTTAGTTCTTTAAGTTCACAAAAATGAAAAAACTCTAATTTAAAACACACAATAAGAAAACCTAGGATTTAATAAATAGATTAACTTACTGAAAAAATCCTTAAAGACGTTTAACCAATCCATTTGGAATAAAAATCCAGCGTTCTCTTTTGTCAATTTGTTACACAGCTCTGGATAATTTTCAGTGAACTTCCTGGTCTGTTCTGCAACGCTGAAACTTCCCACACCCAATCCATGTGACTTGGCCTACACCCAAGCAATAGATAGTTTTCTCTGGCTTCTCTCTTTAAAAAAGAAAATGTCCCCCCAAACTATAAAAAACAAATATAAGGGGGCTTTGAAAAGTTCATGGGAAAATTCCATTATCTTTCTCCTCATATATCACAATGGTCACAATATGTGACCTACTGTTCAGGCTTATTTTTAAAGAAGCTTTAAAGCATATACTTTTTTTTAGTAGCTAAAATATATATTTAAGTATCTTTTTATTTCCCCCCTCCATTTTCTCCTTTTCCTTCTTAATTTTCAAACAATGCTTCCATAAGCACAATAATTTTGAAGCAAATCCATTAATTACATGTCATTGTTGTTATTGTTAAGTGTTGTAGTGTGGGTTCCAACTCATAGTGACCCTGGATAGGGGTTTCCGAGAAGCAGCTAGTGAGATGTGAACCACCGACCTCACAGTTCAAACAGACCCTGCAGCCCAGTGCATTATCCTGACATTTAAATTATCAAAAAGGGGTGTCGAAATTATGGGAAATTGAAGACTTGACTTAAGACAGACTGATCTTAAGCATCTTGGAATATAGATAGTAATAACTGTAACATAGAGCCCTGGTGTGGTGTTGTGGGATAATGCACTGGGGACTGCAACGTCGGTTTGAACTGTAAAGTCAGCAGTTCAAATTCACCAGCAGCTCATCAGGGTCACATAAGTCAGAACAGACTCAATGGCACTTAACAGTAACAACTATAACATAGCAATAGAGTTAACAATAAAACTAGACCTTTAAAACTTAGATAGATACAATGTCTTGTTAAAACTATCTCAGTGATATAAAAAATAGTAATTAAAGTTTGCTAGGAGTACTAACAATAAGTTGTTTGTAATTTAGCTTGTAAAATGTATATGCATTTTAAAAAATTGGAATATTTCCTCTCTGCTTGATGTTAGTTTTTTGTGGTGCTATAGGATGAACACTGGACGGAGAACCACAAGGTTCAGTCCCACCAGTTTCTCCTCAGAAACCCTATACAGGGTTGCTACGAGTCAGATTCAGCTCAAAGGCATTTAACATCTTTTTATTAGGTGTCCAGGTATGCTGTTGCAGAATAAGCACTGAACTGCTAAGTGCAAAGTTATTGGTTCAAACTCACCATTTAATTCTAGGGTGACTATGAGTCGTTAAAGACCCAACACACTTAACATCCTGTGTCAATAATGGCACACATCCTAGGTCTGGGGTACTACCATCCTTATTAAATGTAACAGGTTAAAATTGAGTTCTTTAAGTGCTCTTCATCACTATCAGACATATTTTCTTGACAACAGTTATCTTAACTTTCTCCATAGCACTATTCAACACATTTTAAACAAATGTCCAGCATTCATAAAATGAGAAGTATCCCTCATTCTGGAGTTCTGGTGTGGAGCCATAGGATAAGCACTGGACCACAAGGTTGGTTTGAACCACAAGCTCAGCAGTTCAAACTCAACAGCCACTCCTCAGAAACCTTATACAGCATCACTATGAATCAGACCCGACTCAACAGCACTTAACAACAACACCCCTGATTCAGTCTCTGATTTCTAAAACATTTGATGGAAAACCTTCCTGATTTGTCATTTAAAAATCATTAAAAACAATGATCTTATTTGCAAAACCTTAAAATCTGAGAAAGAGAAAAAACATACCCATATACAGTGGGGTTAAATGTTATAGTGAAAATTCAGACTGCTAACTACATTTACTAAATCACCTTTTGTTGTTTGTTGTTAAGTACCATGGAGTCGATTCCGACTCATAGTGACCCTGGCACAGGATTTCCGAGGCTGCAAATCTTTACAGGAGCAGAAAGCCTCATCTTTCTCCAGCAGAACAGCTGATAGTTTCGAACTGCCAAACTTTAGGTTAGTAGCCCAATTCCTTTGGAATACTAGAACATGTTTCTAGCCCAGAAAACAATATTTTGGGTTTTTATTTTTTAATTGTACTATGTTTTAACTTTAGATGTTTAAAACTAGTTAAAAACATCAAAGATTTGTCTTTTAAGGCTGACAATTTAAATGACACTCATCTAGAATAATATAAAAATGTGAATAAGAAATGACAACTAATAATAATATTTCACACACCATGCTACACTGTTCCAAAATTATTTTTGCAAGAAAAATTTAACTTTCTCTCCTACAGATAGATATAAGGAGCCTTCAAAAAGTTTGTAGGGAAAACAGTATTAAAGGTAATGGAATTTTTCCCAAAACTTTCTGAAACCCCTTATGTAAAGTACTATTAAGCAACAGAATGCTTGCCTGGATACAAGAAATGAAATTCTGTCCCTCCCAATTCCTTCCTGTTTTATGAAGGAGTTTAACTTAAAAGGTGAAAAAAAAAAAAAAAAAAGCAAGTACTCCCCCTTCTCCCTGTGCATTTCCTTCCTTCCTATCATCTCAGCCAAGCCCAAAGGGAGGGAAGCAGACTCCACTGTTTCTGGCCCTAATGGAGTGCCTATAAAACCCAAAACTTTCTATGTTCGAATCAGGCTTTGTGAACCTCAAGGTCAGCAGTTCGAAACTACCAGCTGTTCTGCAGGAGAAAGATGAGGCGTTCTGCTCCCATAAAGATTTACAGCCTTGGAAACCCTGTACAGGGTCGCTGTGAGTCGGAACTGACTCCATGGCACACAGCCACCACCAGCTGCTGATTCCATTCCGACACCTAATGGCCCTATTTGACAGAGTAGAACTGCCCTATAGAGTTTTGAGACTGTGTTGCTGAAAGCAGAACAACACATCTTTTTCCAATGAAGCAGCTAGTAGATTAGAACCACCAACCTATCAACAAGCATTTAACTACTGTGCTTTGAGAGCTCCTCTAGAGGAAGAAAGAGGGTTAAAAAGAAAAAGTGTTAAAGAGATCAGCTCTGCACATGCTGATCTATAGTAATAACCCATAGTTTAAAACTTTCACCAATAAAAATGAAATGAGTTTGTTTTTAAAAACTAAAGTCCAGAGCATAAGGGAGGCGGGGCTTGATGGCAGATAGGGTAGAGGTGCAGTGAAGTTTCCATAAGCAATACCACAGAATACCAGATGAAGCAGGTTCAGGGCAGAGGTACAAAACTGAACGACACAGGTAGGAATATTTATAAAAGTTTGAAGGCTTATAGCCAGTGGAACGTACAGTAGAAGCAAGAAATCCCCTACTTTAGAATCTGCCAGCCTCAACTTGGACAAGACCAAACAAGGGAACCAGGCAGGGGAGCAAGCAGACCCGCTGGGAATTAACGACCATGGGAACCTCAGAGCAAAGGCAACAATACTGTTTGGTTTTACTTTGGTTTTTGTTTTGGTATCTGTTCATTGGCTGTCTGCATACCTCCATTCCATACTTCCATTCCAGTGAATAGAAAGGGTGCCTGAGAGAGTGGATGCCCCCTACCCCCACCACTGGAGGGTTCTTCCACCATGTACGTAAGCGCAAAGATCCTCTCAGCATCTAGAGGCACCCACCTTTCTTGCAAGCAGAGTGCCTGAGAGTCAGTTCCCGCTCATAATGACTCTGTGCGGGATTTCTGAGGCTGTGAATTTTTGTGGGAACAGGGGGCCTTGTCTTTCTCCGGCAGAACGGCTGGTAGTTTCCAGCTGCCAGCCTTGGGCTTGGCAGGCCAATCCATAATCACTATGCTACAAACAAACAGCTTAAAACGGCCACAGCCGGCCCTGAACTGTTTATTAATAGGGAAAAGGAGGTGAGGAGAGGGAGACTGTTTAAAAAAAACCCAGCTGAAAATAAAATCCTAAAGTACAGCATAATAACCAACAGTGGCATCTTGAAATTTATCAGACGACCTTGAGGCAAGAAGCTGAAAGAGGACATTAAAGTCATACTCGGATTAGGCTACAGATTTTTTCTCTTTTTTTTTCTTTCTTCTCTCCTTTTCCCACAATTACAGACTAGAATATCCAATCTGGTTTTTTTTTTTTCTATTTCGTTCTGCCCTTGCTTTTTTGCTGTTCTTTCTTTAGTTCTACTGTGTTTTGATTTTGTTCCCCCCTTTTTCCTCTACTGGGCTCTTTTTCTCCCTATACTACCAAAGAAGAGACAGCAATTGCTGCGATACAGTTAAGATACAATCACACACTATAAAGCCCCACAATCTAGGCAAGAACCAGTATCAACTGCCATACACCAGGGAGGCAGACAACACCTGTGAAAGTGACTTTGAGTTAAGCAATACGAAGAGTGAAAAGGAAAGCCCAATTCCTGATCACATCTACCTGGAGGTAATCATGAAGCATAAAACCTACCAAAACACACACTCAATTAAGTATTAAGGCCACAGCTTAACACTAAACATGTCTCAAAGCCAAAAATAGATGACCATATCAGCACACATCCATAAATAAGATAAAATGCCTGAGACAAATGACCTAGAGGTAGACCTGGACTCCATTCTGGAAGGAGGGTAGGTCTTGGAATTCAGAAAAATGATCATAAAATGTTTCAAAACACTGTACAATGGAGTTGAGAAAAATAAGGAAGAAGTCAGGAAAACATTAGAAGAACAATCAAATAAGATAGATACATCATTGGAAACAATTCAAAACCTACAGAAAGAGGTCCACATGATCAATAATAGAATATCAGAAATAGACAATACACGGAAAGGGCAAAGGAGTACAACAGAAGAGATGGAAGGCACAACTAGTGAACTGGAGGACGAATCTCTCAATACTAACTGAGAGAAAAACAAACAGAAAAAAAGGATAAAAAAATCTGAAGAAGGTCTAAAATACATGTTGGACAACATAAAGAGAATAACAAGAATTATTGGCATTCCGGAACAGGAACAATCACACAAGCCCACAGAGGAGATAGTTGAAGAGCTTCTGGAAGAAAAATTTTCAAACATCCTGAAAAGTGAAAAGGTAAATATTCAAGAAGCTCAACAAACCCCAGGAAGGACAGACCCCAAAAGAAAATCACCAAGACATATCATATAATCAAGCTCTCCAAAATCAAAGGTAAGAACAGAATCCTGAAAGCAGCTAGGAAAATGAGAAGCGTTACATACAAAGGCAAGCAAGTCAGATTAAGCTCGGATCTCTTAGCAGAAACCATGCAGGCAAGAAGGCAATGGGGAAACATATAAAAAACCCTGAAAGAAAAAAACCTGTCAACCAAGAATCCTTTATCCAGAAAAGCTATCAATCAAATATGATGGTGTAATCAAAACATTCCAGGATAAAAAGAAGCTGAGGGATTATGCTAAAACCAACCATATACTACAAAACATCCTAAAGGGAGTTCTGTGGACTGAGAACCAACAAAAACAGACAACAAGCAGAGATTGAAATAGTGGCAGCACCTCCCAGAACTAAATCGAGAGATGGGAGAGTTGAGAACAGAACAAAACTAAAAGAAGAAACTCAGAGATTCTGGGAGGGTCAGTCTATGATCAAAACAATAACAACGTGAAAGAAGGTAAACATTAGGAATAAAGATCCAGATGGTGGGAAGGTCAGGTAGATTACAGGATAAAATAGACTGCACCAAATGGAGGGAAAAGTTAATAGAACATAAAGTAACCTCAAAGAATATTAACACTTCACAACATACCAAGAAAATTAAAGTCCAAAAAGAACACAGAAACATTTAAAACTATGAGGAAACTCACAAGAAAGAACACAGAAAGCATGAACTCAGCAGAGGAAGACATGCTGAACACAGAAAGCAGAAACACCACAAAAAAACAAACATAATGGCAGCAATTAATCCATATCTATCGATAATTACACTGAATGTAAACGGTTAAATGCACCAGTTAAAAGACGGAGGATGGCAGAATGGATAAAAAAACAAGATCCTTCAATATGTAGTCTGCAAGAGACACATCTTATACACAGAGACAAAAATAGATTAATAGTCAAAGGATGGAAAAAATATACCATGCGAATTGCAATAAAAACGAACGGCAGTGGCAGTACTAATCTCTGATAAACTTGAAGGCAAAACCCAGCATAACAAATAAAGATGGACATTGTCTCATGATTAAAGAGACAATTGAATAAGATGACAAAACCATAATAAATATCTATGCTCCAAATGAAACAGCTCTAAAATATATAAAGCAAACTCTAATAGATTTGAAGAAAGAAACAAAATCTACAGTACTAGTGGCTGATTTTAATACACTGCTTTCAAAAATGGATAGGACAACCAGAAAGAAACTTGACAAAGACACAGAGGAACTAAACAACACAATCAGCCAACTGGACCTCATAGATGTATACCGAGCATTCAACCAAACAGTAACACAATACACATTCTTTTGCAATGCACATGGAACATTCTCCATAATAGACCATGTCTTAGGGCCACAAAACAAACCTCCATATATTTACAAATATCAAAATACTACAAAGCATCTTCTCAGATCACAATGCTATCAAATTAGCAATCAACAATAGGAAGACCAAGGAAATCAAGTCAAATACATGGAAACTACGTAACAGCCTGCTGAAAGCAACTGGGTAGTAGAAGAAATAAAATGTGAACTCATAAAGTTTCTAGAAAGAAATGAGAATGAAAATACAACATACCAAAATCTTTAGGACACGGCAAAAGCGGTGCTGAGAGGACAATTTATTGCAATAAATGCACACATCCAAACAGAATCCTGAAATTTATCCAAACAGAGGAAAGAACCAAAGATTAACATATTAACACAGCATCTACAACAATTAGAAAAAGACACACAGAGGGAACCTACAGCCACCAAAAGAAAAGAAATAATAAAACATTAGAGCAGAAATAAATGAGCTAGAAAACAGAAAAACTATAAACAGTACATGAAGCTGGTTCTTTTGAAAGGATTAACAAAATTGACAGACCATTGGCAAACCTAACAAAAAAAAAAGAGGGAGAAGACACAAATAACACACATTAGAAACCACACAGGAGAGGTCAAAACACAACCAAAGGAAATCAAATGGATAATAAGAATACTATGAAAAGTTGTACTCCAAAAAATTTGAAAACTTAGAAGAGATGGAAACATTTTTAGAAAAACATGACTTCCCTAAACGCACAGAGTGTAGCAGAAAACCTGAACAGACCCATAACAAAAGAAGAAATTGACCAGGTCATCAAAAAACTCCCAACCAAAAGAAAGTCAGGTCCAGTTGGCTTCACTGGTAAGTCCTACCAAAGTTCAGGAAAGAACTATCACCAATTATACTCAAATTATTCCAGATGATAGGAGGATGGAAAACTGCCTAATACATTTTATGAAGCAAGCATAACCCTCATACCAAAACAAGGGAAGGACGTCACTAAGAAAGAATATTATAGACCAATATCCCTCATGAACATAGATGCAAAAATTCTCAACAAAATCCTAGCCAACAGAATCCAGCAGCACATCAAAAAGATAATACACCATGATTAAGTGGGATTCTTATCAGGGATGCAAGGATGGTTCAACATTAGAAAAACAATCAACGTAATTCACTATAAAACTAAGACAAAAGAAAAGAACCACATGAGCATAACGATTGATGCACAAAAGGCATTTGACAAAATCCAACATCCATTCCTGATAAAAACCCTCAACAAAGTAGGAATTGAAGGGAAATTCCTCAACATAATTAAGAGCACATACACAAAACCAAACAGCCTATATTACTCTCAATGGAGAGAAACTGAAAGCCTTCCCTCTGTGAACAGGAACCAGACAAGGATGCCCCTTTTCACCACTCCTATTCAACACTGTGCTGGAAGTCTTTAGCAAGAGCTATACAAAACAGGGAAATTAAAGGAATCCAAATTGGCAAAGAGGAAGTAAAACTCTCTCTATTTGCAAATGGTGTGATCCTATACACAGAAAACCCCAAAGACTCAATAAAAAAAGCTACTAGAACTCACTGGAAGATTCAGCAAAGTGGCAGGGCATAAGATCAACATACAAATATCAGTTGGATTCCTCTATAGTAATAACGACAGCGCTGAAAAGGACAATAGGAAAGCAATACCATTTACAGTGCCCGTCAAAAGGATGAAATAGCTGGAATAAATGTAACCTGAGAAACAAAGGACCTATACAAAGAAAACTACAAAACATTACTACAAGAAACCAAAAGAGACCTACAAAAATGAAAGGATGTATGATGCTTCTGGATAGACGACTTAACATTTTGAAAATGTCAATACTGCCAAAGCAATTTACACATATAATGCAATCCCAATCCAGATTCCAACAACATTCTTCACAGAGATGGAAAAACAATTACAAACTTTATATGGAAAGGAAAGAGACCCAGGAAAAGCAAAGCACTGCTTAAGAAGAATAAGGTTGGAAAGCTCTCAGTGATTTCAAAATTTATTATACGGCTATAGTGTGGCGCTGTGGGTTAATATGTTAGACTGCAAAGTCAATTTGAACAACAAGGTTGCTGGTTCAAGCTCACTAGTCGCTCCTTGGAAACCCTCTAGAGGGTCTCTATGGGTCGGAACTGACTCGACGGCACTTCACAACAACAAGAAGAGTGGTCAAAACAGCTTGAAACTGGTACAATGAAAGATACATGGATCAATGGAACAGAATTGAGAATCCAGAAATTGCATCTTCCTTATTCTTCTTTTGTTGACAGATTTTCAACAAAGTGCCTAAATACATCGCACGGGGAGTTAAATAGTCTCTTCAACAGATGGTGCTGGCAGAAATGGGAAAGTGATATGTAAAAGACTGAAAAAAGACCTTTACCTCACACCTTATACAAAAACCAATTCAGCATGGATTAAAGACCTAAATGTGAATCCCAGAATTATGAAGGCCATCACTGAAAAACTAGGGACAAATGTGAGGGCTCTAAATTCATGGCATACACACGCTACCAAACATTTTGAAAACGACACACACAAAAGTAGGCAAAGTAGATGATTGGGACATACTGAAAATTAAAAACTTATGTGTATCAAGAGACTTCACTAAAAGTGTAAAAAGGGAACCCACAGAATGGGAAAAAATCTTTTGCAATGACACATAAGACAAGGGACTCTTTTCTAAAATATGTAGGAAACTACAACTCTACAAGAAAAAGACAACCCAATTAAAAAATGGGCATAGGATATGAACAGAAACTACACCAAGGAAGAGATCTGGGCAGCCAACAAACATATGAAGAAATGTTCACGATCACTAGTCATTCCATCAGAGAGATGCAAATGAAAACAACAATGAGATATCATCTCACACGAGCAATTACAGCAAAGATTTAAAAAGTAGAGGACAATTAATGCTGGCGAGGATGTGAAGAGACTGGGCCCAGCTCCTGCATTGCTGGTGGAATTGCAAAATGGTCCAACCTCTCTTGAAAGCAATATGGCACTTCCTCAGAAGGTTGGAAATAGAAATACCTTATGACACAGCAATTCCTCCACTTGGTATTACCCACAAGAAATGCGAGCCATAACACGAGTAAATATATGCACACCAATGTTCATAGCAGCACTATTTACAATAGCAAAAAGATGGAGACAGCCTAGGTGCCCATCAATGGAAGAATGGATAAATTAGCTGTGGAACATACAAACAATGGAATATTATGCTACCTTGAAGAAGAATAAGGAAGATGCAAGCAATCACATAACATGGATAAACCTTGAGGACATTGTGATGAGTGAAATCAGCCAGTCAGTCACAAAAGGAGAAATACTACATAGGACCACTATTGTAAAAGACTAAGAAAAAGAACCCATACTAAAGCAGGGGATTCTCTGCTGGTTACTGGATTGTGGGGGGTGGAGTGAAGGGAAGGAGGGGAAAGTAGAGCACAGGGTAGGGAATAGACACAAGATAGTTTGGGTGCTGGGGTGGGGGAATGCACAAGAGGGGAGAGGGGGATGTAAGAACAAGGCTGATGGGAAAACAATTAGACACGTTTGCATGGGCTAAGTGAGACAGAGGTAAAGAATGATGTATGCACAACCTTGGAACAACAGGGCTCTGGGATACAGGCATTGTGACATGGTTGGAATGGGCAAAAGCAGGGAAACAATGTTAAGATCCTTGGCTGTCTTTTGAAACTTAGTTTCCCTTGCATAACATTACAAAATAGACAACAGAGGGCTAGAGAAGGGAATAGCCTGAAATATCATCATAGAATGGATTCATTAACATAACAATGGAAACCCTATTCCCAAATAGGATCATATTCACAAGCAAGGTGTTGTTACCACTACAGATCATCCTGAAAAGATTCACACTAGAATGTCTTGAATAGAGAGGAAAATGTGGAAGAAAACTCAAAATCATAAAAAAGACTCAGGATGAACAGACTGGTGGAACCCCTAAGCCTTTAGGCTTTAGTCACCCTTCATGCCTGAAATTGAACTCACTCCCAAAGCTCAATTTTTAGTCCAACAATTTTTAGTCACCTACAAGGTGAGCAACAGTATTAAGGATATACAACACACTTCTTAGAACAATCAACCAATCCTGATCAAAATGGTTGCTCCCAAGAGCAAAGTTGGTTAGGAAAGGAAAAGAACTGGAAACAGGAAACACAGGAAGGAAGTATCTGAGTGGTATTACAACTGTGGGGATTGCAATCAATGACATGAAACAAAATATATATGAATTGTTCAATGGAAAATTGATCTGCTCTGCAAACCTTCACCAATGATATAGTAAAAAAATTTCAAAAGGACATAGTTAAAAAATTTTCAAAAGCAGATTTGTTGGTTTCTTTTTAATAATGAACTTACCTAATGTATCCTTGAGATTTTTTACAATAGATGCCTTCCGAGCACTGTTTTTCCTTTCCACATAGTTAGAAGGCACAAAACCTGTTTTATTCATGGAATTTCGAACTCGCCACCAGGACTTCGAATCATCCAGAAGCCATAATCTTTCATTCTTCTTGATGTCCAGCTCTTGTTCTTGTTGAGCCACATAATCAAATTTGGCTACTACTACCACTTCTTCTGCCATCTTTCAGCAGTTTCAGCACTATAAACACAAAGAAAATATTTTTACTTAAGACAAGTAGTTGTAGTCTATACGTTTTGCATGAGACATATCTTAAAAGACATTACAAGGTTAAAAGCAAAAATATGACATTTTAAAAAAGTAAGGGAAACACCGATAAGGGGAAGTGAGGGAAAAACAGCAATGAAGCGGTGAGCTAAGCCCTACAA